>NW_021680436.1:204765-222665 GCF_001412515.2 Diachasma alloeum | reverse complement strand
CCTAATTCTGGGGTTTCTGCACCAAGTTCCACGGTGACTGCATCCACGGCTCCTGCGTCGGTTTCAGGGGTTACGACTGGATCAGGCGGTCAGCGTTCTCGTGTTTCGTTTTCAGTGCCTCCACAACCAGTTTTCTCTACTGGTCCTGGAGCCACTAGTTCTCCTCATGATGGTGGATCGAATGCTAGTAATTTTCAGTTCGGTTTCGGTGTACCATATTTCACTCTTGGAAATAATCAGGCACCACGAGGGTCAGGTAATCATGATCCTGGGTTGTCGGATCAGGCAATCTATCGTAGAGTTTTTGTTGATGGGGTTTGGACGTTTGTTCATGTTCCAACCGCNTGCTAGTAATTTTCAGTTCGGTTTCGGTGTACCATATTTCACTCTTGGAAATAATCAGGCACCACGAGGGTCAGGTAATCATGATCCTGGGTTGTCGGATCAGGCAATCTATCGTAGAGTTTTTGTTGATGGGGTTTGGACGTTCGTTCATGTTCCAACCGAGAGTCAGACTCCTACTAGGCAGCTTAATACTCAATCGCGAGGTCTTGAGGAAAGTGGACGTGCAAATCTTAATGCTTTCGATCGTGTGCATTCGTGGAAAATTTCGTTTTCTGGTTATAAAGGGGAGAATATCGAGGAATTCTTGAGGCAGGTTAATGTGTGTAAGAACGCTTGCAATATGAGTGACGACACCATGTTCCGTGTAGTGCCGGTCTTGTTAAAGGATATTGCTCTAAATTGGTGGGAGGTACGACGTTACACTTTCACTAAGTATGATGATTTCATTCGGAGGTTTTTGAAACGTTTTTCCAACGCTGAGGTTAGGAGATGGTGCGCAGTTTACGATATCGTCGTTCGAACTCAGGGTGCTTTGGAGAGTGGGTCGGATTATCTTGATAACATTCGTCTAATGTGGGCTCATTCGTTAGACACTCATTTCCCAGTAGAGGCTAGACTTGATATCGCTTATGGTAATCTGAGGAGAGAATATCACACCTTGGTTTCTCGTCGTCAGTTTACTACTTTCGAAGAACTAGAGGAGTTGGTACAGGACTTCGATCAACGTAGAGATTTACCGACGTTGGTGGCACCACCAGCAGCAGGCGATACGATTTATCCAGCCTGTGCCTATGCTCCAGAGAAGTATAGGAAAAACGAGAAGAAGTCAGGTGGTGTTCAGGTCTGTGCCGTTGATCTTTCCACTAAAGGTCACTCCGGTGTTTCTTCGAATAAGGGGGCCTCAGGTAAAAGTTTTACACCTAAGGGTAGTGGGGGTAGGAGGAAGAGGAATTCGAAGCCTTCTGCTGCTGCTGCTGCTGTCGGTGGTCCTCTTGTTTCCGCTCCAGTTGCTCCTGTAAATTTGGTTTCAGCAGGGAGGTCTGCAGCTTCAGCTGATCGTCCACAGCTTTGTCACAACTGTGGTGGAATTGGACATTTTCGTGCAGGGTATACGAATCCTTCCAAGGGAATCTTTTGTTTCGGATGCGGGAAGGCAGGGGTGAAGACTCCTCAGTGTCCTGTTTGTCATCCAAAGGTTCAGGTTTCGGAAAACCCCAGCGGGAGACAGTGAGCAGTGATTCCGCATTGTCGACCGCTAATAAAGGAGTCAATTTTGTCAATTCTGGTAATGTTTTTGGGAATCTTAATGATTTGTCGTTGAGGAAATGTCCGATTTCAGGAACGAGGGAGAAGGATTTTGCTGGAATTTCAGTTCAAGATATTGGCGTTATAGATGCAGCACCAATTACAGAGGCTCGAGGAGGACAAGACAGTAGTTCCGGGTTTGATCAACCAGGAGTCGCTGAAGGCAATTGTCTATTCGGTCTCTCGGTTCATTCGCGTGTATTTCTTCCGGTCACGATCGGATCGGCGAGTTTTAACGTGTTGTTAGATCCGGGTGCTTCTAGATCTTGTATTCGTAGCGTTCCAAGGGATTGGATTGAAAATATGGGTTTGGTAGTTTCTCGGTCGCAGTGTTCGACGATCATTTGCGCGAATGGTGCGACAGAGACAGTTCACGGCACAGTTGTTTTATCGGTCAACCTAAAGGGAGTCAAACGTGACATGGAATTTTTGATTACACCGGGGTTGAAGGATCCACTGATATTAGGTGTCGAAGCTTTGCGAATTTTCGGGATAGTGTTGGACGGTAGTACCGCTGAATGGTGGTTATCAGGTCATGAGGGACGCTATTCGTTTGGATCATCGGATTCAAGTTCGCCATTAGAAATCGCTGGGTTGCAAGAAACTTCGGATGAGGAGCGCGCGCGCATTGAAGCTCTCGTCGAACGATATCGATATCGTCGTGTGAATAAATCAGATTTTACGACTAAAATTTCGCACAAAATTGTAGGCCCCAGCGATCACACACCGATCAAACAGCGAGTTTATTCGGTATCTCCGCCGATTTTATATGAAATGCAACGACAGGCTAAGGAATTGTTAGAGGCGGGGGTTATTGAGGTATCGTCGAGTCCTTGGGCAAATCCTGTTGTAATGGTTAAACAAAAAGATAAGTACAGGATGTGTATCGATTTTCGGAAATTGAATAAATTAACGAAGAAAGATGCATATATGATTCCGAATTTGACGGGGATTTTGGATAAGTTGCGGTCCGCGAAATTTATTACGACGCTGGATTTAAAGAAGGCGTATCATCAAGTACCGTTGGATGAAGAATCTCGCGAATATACTGCATTTATCGTTGAGGGTCTCGGGTTTTTCCAGTTTGTTGGTATGCCGTTCGGTTTGACGAACGCCCCGGCGACTTTTCAGCGTTTGATTGATAAAATTGTCACCCCGGATATGGAGCCACATTGTTTCACGTATCTTGATGATATCATCACTACTACCGAGACATTTGAGAAGCATATGGAGGTTTTAGAGAAGATCTTGATCAAGTTACAGGATGCAAAGTTAGAGGTTAATCCTGATAAATGCGTGTTTTGTAGCTCTAGGGTCCAGTACCTCGGTTTTGTCGTTGACGAGGATGGTTTACATGTTGATCCTGAAAAGGTCTCTCCGGTGCTAGATTTTCCGGCTCCTAAGAATTTACGTCAATTGCGTCGTTTTTTGGGTATGTCGTCGTGGTACAGACGGTTCATTAAGGATTATTCAACTATGGCAGAGCCTTTGACTCGATTACTTCGAAAGTCGGTCAAGTGGGGGTGGGAGAAAGATCAACAGCGTGCGTTTGATAAGTTGAAGATTGCACTGTCTGTTGCTCCTGTTTTGTCGTGTCCGGATTTTGACGCTCCTTTCGAATTACATACCGATGCTAGCGCATATGGTTTAGGTGCGGTTTTGGTTCAGAATATCGAGGGAGTTGAATATGTCGTCGGTTTTGGAAGTAGGACATTGAACTCTGCTGAAAGAAATTACACGGTCTCCGAGAAGGAATGTTTGGGAGTTGTTTGGGGAATCGAGCATTTCCGTCGTTATATCGAAGGTTTTCATTTTACCGTGGTGACGGATCATAGTAGTCTGAGATGGTTGAGTAATCTGAAGGATCCTACAGGTCGGTTGAATCGTTGGGCTCTGAATCTTCAGGGTTATGATTTTGATATCGTTCACCGTAAGGGGGCTTTGCATCATGTCCCTGAGGCACTTTCTCGGATGTTTGAGGAGGATTTTGTTGATTCTAAGGTACTGAGGGTTGATGCTTTGGATGCAGTCACAAAGGGGCAGGGGGTAGAAATAACGTCTCCAACGGCGTATGCTCTATCTCGCATGTACGAGGACGACCTGATTGATTGTGATATTCCGGAGATCAATGTTTTAGATGCTGAAGTAGAAGTACAGGGGAAGCGTCTTTTATCGCCGGCGGAAATTAGCGACGATTGGTATATTCGTCGTAAAGTTGAAGTAGAAAAGCGTCCGGATAAATGGCCAGGTTGGAGGGTTGAGGATGAACGACTTTATCGTTTGAAGCCGAATCCGTTAGTCTCGACTGTTGCCGAAGATTTAGATGCGTGGAAATTAGTACCGCCGCGTGGTTATCGACATGGGATTATTGCTGAGAATCATGAGCCTCCTACTGCAGGTCATTTGGGTATTGAAAAAACGACTGCTCGGGTTAAATTGTCGTTTTATTGGCCTGGGATGAGTGAAGATATCGAAAATTTTGTTAGCGGATGTGCGGTTTGTCAAACCTCAAAGGTTTCTCAGCAGAAGCCTGCAGGTTTAATGGGTCAGCGTTGCGTTCAGGAGCCTTGGGTTTTTGTCGCAGCGGATATCATGGGTCCATTCCCGCCATCCAAAGGTGGTTTGAAGTATCTGTTAGTTTGTCAAGACATTTTTACGAAGATGATTGAAATTCAGGCTATCAGAAAGGCTGATGGACCAACGATTTTGAAAGCTTTCGAAGATCTGGTGGTACATCGATATGGTACTCCAGAAATTTTGTTGACGGATAATGGGACTGAATTCGCGAATAAACGGATGCAGGAACTTTCCGTGTCGTTGGGCATTCAGCATATGTTAACTCCACCGTATCATGCTCAGGCTAATCCCGTCGAGAGGGTCAATCGCGTGTTGAAGAGCATGATAATTTGTTTCGTTGGTCAGGATCACCGGGAGTGGGATGAGCATTTGCCGGAGTTTCGGTTCGCGTATAATACCGCGTGTCACAGTTCATTACATTTGTCGCCGGCTTTCTTGAATTTCGGGAGACAGCCTAGGCCGTCGTTGTTCTTTCGTAAACTAGCGGAAGGAGACGAACCGGTTGTCGTGCCGGATACTAAGCGGTGGGCGAAGAGAATGAATCGTATGGCGGAATTATACGATTTGATTGTCGAGAATTTAAATAAGGCGTTTGAACATCAAGCGAGATACTATAACACACATCATCGAGATGTTCAATTCAAGGTTGGCGATAGGGTCAGACGCAAGATTCGTCAGTTATCGAACGCGGCGAAGGGCCAAGCCGCGAAACTCTTTCGAAAGTATTCGACCGAGGTTTATCGTGTGTCGCGCGTTGTGTCACCTTTAGTTTACGAAGTCTCGAATGATCAGGGTGTCGTGGTGGGTCGTCATCACGTAAAGGATCTCTTAGCGGCACGTGACAATTCGGATGCCGATGTTCATGTGTCGGACGAGGAAGATGAATGATTTTGGATATCGAACCTCGGATTTGAATTTATTTTGGTTATTTCGGATTTCGGTCCTTGTAAAATATTGATTTGTTTTATTTTCGAGATGCTCGGGTTTGCGACTGACGGATTGCGTGTTTCGGTTTTGTTCTAGTAAGATGATTCGTCGATTGGATAACGACCAGTGGCTTCGTATTCGTGCCATCGTTCGTGTGCTGGCGACATTGGATCGCAGTCGTCGCCCGGTATTAGTTGCTGAGATGGAATCGGAGTTGGATCGCGTCATCTTCGAGGACGGTTGGGAGGCTGATCGTGCGATCGGGCCGCCTGCCGCTGAGGTTGACAGTGACGATCTGTTGGTCAACATTCTCGCTCCGATCTCGTGGTCCCCAATTGCTGCACCGTGGTATCAGTGCGATAGATGCAAAACGCCAATGGTGATTACCAGGGATGTTGGGGTTAATACCGATCCTTGGCCAGTTGCTGCATCGGTTGAGGGACAAGAGGCTGCGGTGTCGTCTGCCGTCACGCTTTCGGTCACTTCGGTCTCGACATTTGCGTCAGGGAGTGCGGGGAGCTTCAGGGTTTAACCGTATCCCAGGATTTCACGCGAGGAAGCCACTCGAAATGCCATACACTGGGTTGATAGGCTGACGCGTGATACCTTGGCTTGGGGAGCTCCAGCGCAGATTTCTGGGTGCTACAATTGCACGGATCCTGGCCACATCTTGGCTGATTATGAACGCAAGACGGGGTTTAGGCGTGGTACCCTGTGTGGTCGTTGTGGGATGCCAGGAATTACTCACTTGGAGTGTCCATTCTGCTACCCAAGAAAGTATGGGCTGACGCCACCACCGTGGTATCAAGGGGCGCGAGATTAACGTGTCGTCTTGTTGTCGCGGCGAGTTGGTATCGTCGCCTGTGTATCGCGGCGGTCTGTTTGTCGTCGTTTCGTTCGGGCTAAATAGTGGCGCTGGTTATCGTCGGTTCATCTCGTGACGCTGCATATCGTCGTTTATGATATATCGCTTTATGTTATGATTGGGCGATAGTTTTTTTTTATAATTTATTTTGTATTTTCGTTGGCGAACCCTTCTAGAATATATGGTCATAACTTAAATTGTGTTTGTGTGTCTGTTTGTGGTAGTTAGTGACACTGATTTTTGATTGGGTTTTAATTGAAATATCGATATTATTGGAATGATTTTATTTGTGACTCTGCTGAGCGGGAGGTGAGTCTCGTCTGGAATTCGAATGGTTGGTTTTGTCAAGTTTCGAAAACATTCCACCGCTTCATTTAAACATCCAGACGAGAAGTCACTGCGAAAGCGAAGCGAGAGTCAAAATCTAGATTTTTGTTCAACTATTTATTGAGTATCTTTCTGGTTTGTATTGAATCATTCCACTCCACCGTTCATCGGAGCACATCGGGGGATCTGGATGAGCCTAAACGAGGACTGGGATGAGATGCAAGAATTTAGATGCTGAAATTGGGTCTCGGAGCAACGGTTCTGCAGAACCTGGGGTGGATCTGGAGTTTGAATATCCCCGCCGGTTGAGGAGTACGCAGGTTGGCCGTGTCGCGGCGCCAGCTACTGGAGCCAGAATTGGAGAGCTCGAGCACCGAATGAATCTAGGCGAAAATAATATTTTCGGTCCATTGTTGAAGGACCCGAAACATAAATTAAGGGTTATTTATCATTATGCGATTTGTGAGTAGTTGGAACTACATTTTTATCGCTTGGTTTTATCCCTGTGGATTTGGAGGGAAAATTAGAAATCACGTGGTTGTCCGGTGTGGATTACGGTGGAGAGAGAGTTGACGTCGTCATCACTCTCCAATCAAAAGTCTCTTCGGTGAAAGTAACAGCCAATGAGAGGGCTGGATTTTCGGCAATCGAGGAAATGTGCCATCGAGCGTGCCGAGGAGATTACTTCTCGTTTGGATGGCGAGACTGACAGTTCGCAAGTTTTTCGTGAATTATAAAAATTATTACCGTGTTCCGACGCCCGAATTCTCGTTGTCTCCGACATCTTGCTTTGACGATTTATTGAGAGTCCCAACTTTTCCGGAGAATTTGTTGCTGAGATTTCTTCAGTTCTGGTGAGCGGTGGATCTAATTAATCGTTAATTTATTGATTGTAATAGAGATCGGGATCTCGTGAAATTAGCTTTCTTTTGGACAAACGGTTTTCGTCCATGGCGAATGACGCCATTAGATTTTTGGCTTTCGGATTTTGACGAGATCTGGTTTCTCGCTCAGCGGAGCATTATAACGGTTTCGGGAAAAATTCAGTGAACCTTTTATTTTATCAATTTACGTGTTTTCTGGAAATATTTAGGTCGGAATCTTCCGATTGAAACTCAGTGTTTCAAATATTGGTTGTAAGTAACAACTCTCGTTTCGCATTCACTTTGGAACAAATTCGGATATCCAAAGTGGAATTCTCGGGGCAATTTGTCAGCTTCAGGGAATTTTCGCATTATCGCTGTTCGTATATTACTTTATTTCTTTGATTTAGAATTTTGGCATTACCGAACAGTGTAGGAATTATCGATGTAATTTGGAATTACAGCGTCTTTGTCGATGCTTGATTTCCGTATTTTTGTATCGTGTAGCCGTGACCTTGCGTTAGGCAGATTCACCGGCTCTGGTAATTGTTATTAGTCTTTCTCGTGGTAATCCGAATCGCGTCATTTGAGAATCAGACTACAATTTTGAATTATTTTTCTCGCAACAGTTTTCGTTGTTCTTCTTATCGATTCCTTTGTCGTGACATTAGACCTTGCAGTAACCCGGTTAGTTACTTTATTTTCTTTGACTTCTTGATAGATTTTCCCATTTATTGACTTTCTTTACATTATCTTTGACTACCATTTTAGTAATTGACGGATGACGTTGAGGGAATTGATTTTATATCGAGTCATTAGATCGGTGTATGAATTTTGTGATTTTCTGATTGTGATTTAGAGCATAACGGAAAGAGAAATAATTCGAAAATAACGGGGTTTAATTAATTACATAACTGATTCACATTTTGTTTCTTGAATTGATTAAATAATATTTCTCCCCGAAAGTCTGAATCTTCTTATCATTTATTAGTAATAAGGAACCCAGTCATTTCAGGATAATTTTATTGAGAGCGGATTTTGTGGAACCCAGCCGCCTCCGCGGTTGATCTGAGCTGTCGGCGATCGCTCTCTCATCGTTGTTTGTTTTATCGCTCGTTTGATTTCGTCTTCGATTCTGGTGAACGTTTCATACGTTCTGGCGCCCAACCTTTGGTTTGTCGTTTGGGTCGCGGAGGGCTGCGTATCTATTATCTTTCGCAGAGGTAAGAAATACGTCACAGTATGTATGTGTGTATGCGTGTGCGTTTGTCCAGTATCGTGTCAATAACTCCAGTTAACAATAGTTAACAATAGGTAATAAAAAGTTGAAATTTTGGCTCGTAGTTGGCACCAATGAGACACAAATCTGTGCTAAATTTCAGCTCGATCGGTTCAGTAGTTCTTGAGATATAGCGATTCCTCAAAAATCGTTTTTTGCAAATTTCTCGGGAGCGGCTGGGCCCATTTAATTTTTTTTTCAAAATATGTTTCGCAATAATACCTATCTTATTACATGAGAATTTAATCTCGCCCCTATGGGAAAATCGTTTTTATTGTCATTTTTTCATTTTTTTGACAAAATCGCTTCTTTCGACGATAACTTGAAAAATAATTGAGATAGAAACTTCAAATTTTGTACGATTGTAGGTTTCATGAAATCAAAGTTTGGTCTTTTGGATGAATAAAATCGGACAAGTAGTTCCAGAGATATTTAACTTTGAATGTGAAACTTTGTTCCTTAATATCTCAAAAACCACTCAGCCAAATTCAATTTTTTTTTCAAAATACTCGTTATAATGGTGGCTAGCTGACTTCATCAAAATATGAGTACCGTTTCATTGATAGTTTTTGAGATATTACCATTTTTATATTTTTACGTGGCCAGTTTGCTCATGCATGCTGTAATACGATTGAAAGTTTATTTGTCGATTCAAAATTTCGGATTGTGATCGATACTATCTAGTTACACAACTCAGGTAAATTTTGGGCTTGATTGGCTTAGTAGTGCTTGAGATGGATAATTACCGTGTCTTTCTTTGGTCATTGGATTTTTCATCATATTTGCTTGAAATGTCATATCAAGATCTAATATTTTTCTAAGATTTATAGCTTCATGTAGCTGCATTTATTTATTTCAAAATGGTAGAAAAATTCATTTGTTCACATTTATTCGTCATACAAGGATTTATAACTGTAACGAACATGTGGGGATGTCCGTTAGAAACACCACCGAGGCCTGAAAACAACTTCCCTCACGACAGGAAAAGCTAATCCGTGGATAAATAATTAGGGTGAGAGAGAGAGAGAGAGAGATTTCTATTTCCCACTTTGGTGGAGACTTTTGGACTTTTAAGGGTTTCCCACTTCGGTGGAGTTTTTGAGTTGAACTCGACCCATTTTGAATGGAGTTCAAAAGAGCTTCCCATTTCGATGAAGGATTTTAAGCATAGTTTTTTCCCGTTTCGACGGAGAATTTTTGGGTTTGGAGTTCCCGCTAGGGCGTGGTGAATTTTTAGATTTTTGGAATTTTGGGATTGGGTGTAGAGTATAATTTTTTTGGCAAGATCTGTTAATTACGCGTTTTTCAGGGCCCGTAAAGTCATCGCGAAGAAGGACCAATATATCGAGTCATCCGGTTTCTTTATGGGGTCCACCCTATTGTTAATCTTACGGGAAATCGATTAGGTCCGGCTGAAATGCCGGCGCTCCAAATTATAATGGATTTTACGGTGGTTAACTGGTTACGTTTTAGTTTTTCGGTGGAAGGTCACAGGGAACAAATGAAAATTAGGAGGATTAGTTAGGAGTATTGGTCTTTTAACCCCGCAATCCCGGAGAACCGATCCGTGGGAGGCGCCAAAAGCCCTTAGTAATTATCCGAACGTCCATCAGTTCGGTTTAGTTCGTTTAAATTATTTATTAGCTGAGCTTTCTTGAATTAAAATCTTAGGAAATATTAATTTACATTTTTGGATAGTCACGCCTTTGATCTCCCTGAATTAATTCGGTGGCTCCCTCGAGGCTTACACCTCTGAGGAGAAAACGTCTCCACCAATCAGAGCGCAGCTCGGTTGGTCGGAAGTCTCGCGGGCCTGGTGTGTTGCAGCACTGACCTCCGAAATCAGTTCCGCGTTGACCGTCATTAACTATTCGTCACGTGTGAATTTCTGTGTGTGCTCACACAACGTAATTGTTCCATTCGGATTATTGTGTCTTTCGGAGAAGCTGTAAGGATCCAGGATGGTCCGAAAAGGAAAGAGGACCATTAAACATGGAAAAACAGTGAGTTGTCTGGAATTTTTCCACTAATTTCGAGCCATTTCCGGATGGCGTCGGTTCCCCTTTATGGTGGTATCCCTCTCGTGGCCCTCAGCCACGTGCAGCGGTTGATCACCCCTTCAGTAGGATTTAGTGGTCCTGATTGGACATTTTTTTTGGGCATATTTTTGGGCATTATTCCTTATCCCGGATTGTTATCCGTGTGTCCCTCCGATTTTTTGGATCGGCTATCCCACCCGAATCGGGTCGGTAAAGAGTTCTCACGCCTTCCGGTTTATCCCGGCCATCTTTTGAGATGATTGTCGGGTTCAGTGAGTGTGTTTAATTATCGGTGGAATCAATACGTATTTTCCCAGTCGAAATCTGACGATTTTCGACTTGGGCTATTTCCCTCTCTCTCGCTCCTATGGCGAGGAGTATATCTATTTCCTCCTACGTAAAAATTGCGTAGAGTTTTTCCCCTCGCGGCACCATGCTAACGCGCCGACGAGTGGTGGCTCTCGCTTCCCGTAAGTGTTCCCTCGTTCAAAATTCCCTCCGGATGTACATTAATCCGGAGTGGTTCCCAATGATCCCAAAATTATCGTTTTGGTTTCATGGGCTTCGATAGACCTTCCCGAACTAGTTGACATTGGTTTTTGAAACTTGACTCTACCGATTTTCCGCTACGGCGAGTTTAGTTCTAGTTAATTTTTATTTCCTTCCGCCGTACGTTATGCGTATACTGGTGAGTTCATTTCCTCGTTGTCTCACTCTCACGGGGATTCGCATACCTTTCCCCTCATTTCTCGGTATTCTCGAGTATTTCGAGATTAATCGATATTTTTTTTGCTTCCGAATGGAAGCTTTGTAATCGCAATTTTTTTCGATTCTCTAATTTTGCTTGGATATGACTCAGGGTGATCTGAAACGTCGACATTTGATATTTTTAGCAAATGTATGTATGTGTGTGCGTGTGTGTGTGTGCATGCGCATTTGTCCAGAAAGTCATCAATAATTCTGAAACTGTCTTTACGAAAAATCTGAAATTTTGGCTCATAATAGGTCCGAATAGGAGACAGACATGTGCAAAATTTTAGCCTGATCGACTAAGTGGTTCCTGAGATATAGCATTTTCTCAAAAATGGTTTTTCACGAATATCTCATCAACGGCTTTATCAATTAAAATTTTTTTTATCCGAAAATCTTTGTTTTGATAATACCTATCTTTTTGTATCAAAACCTAATGAATCCACTACGGAGAATGGGTTTTTTTTTCTATTTTTTCACTTTTTTCAAAAAATCGCTTGTATCCACGATAACTCAAAAAATAATTGAGATAAAATCTTCAAACTTTGTACGATTATAGCGCCGTTGGTAACGAAGGCTGGTATTGTCGGTGGGCGAAATCGGCCCAGTAGTTCATGAGATATTTAACTTTATAATCGAAAATTCTTCCTTTAATATCTCAAAAACTACTGGACCAAATGCATTCTGCTTGCTCTCAAAATTTTCGTCTGAGTGGTGGCTATCGATGCAAATCAAAATATAGGTACCATTCAATTGAAAGTTTTCGAGATATTTCAATTTTTCTTTTTTTTTGAGAGCAGATTCCTATTTTCGACTGTGAAGTGGTTTAGACTTCTATTAACGCTGTCAAATTCATCATTCATATCAGGTTGGTGTCTGGTTATTGAATTATATGGTCCTGATCATGAATGTAACGCGTGGTCAAGACAGGCCCTGAACCGGGCACCCGTGTGGGATCTTATACGGAGATCCTAGCCCCGACCTGATCTGGGGAACTACATCAGGTCCATGCCGAATTAACTTATACGGTCCTAATTGAGTCATTCCAAATTGTGGCATTCTNTGTCTGGTTATTGAATTATATGGTCCTGATCATGAATGTAACGCGTGGTCAAGACAGGCCCTGAACCGGGCACCCGTGTGGGATCTTATACGGAGATCCTAGCCCCGACCTGATCCGGGGAACTACATCAGGTCCATGCTGAGTTAACTTATACGGTCCTAATTGAAAATGGAATGTGTTGTCGAGTCAACGACTACTAATCCACCGCGATAACAAAAGTATAAGTGATTAGATTATTAATGTTTACCATAGAATGGTTAATAAATAACTCGGAGGCATTGAAAATTGAGTCATTCCAAACTAGGAGAAGTGGAATATTTTTCAAAAACCATTCACTACTTCATTTCCCACAAAAGTCCTCAACTTGACCGTAATGCGTTAGTCGGAGGTAAGTATGATTTTCGTTATCAATAACTAAAGTTACACTTCGATCACCTGAGGCCTCCAATGGAACTTGTTCAGGAACGCAGATCAAAAATTTTTCGTTGGAATAATGCATTCAGTCTCTCAGGGAGATACTGCTTCTTTCGAATAGAAGTTTCTCAGATGCCTAATTGAGTCATTCCAAATTGTGGCATTCCAAATTTCCAAATTTGAGTCAACTCTGGGTTCGATCCATCACAGAAGTGGAATTGGATTTTGGAATGGAATAACTACGGATCCATTCGGAAGCATACTACCAATGGAATTGGTAGAAATTAAAAACGAGAGAAAGTAGTATCACAAAAAGCGACAGTAAAAAAGCTTCGGTAGAATAGGCTTCTACCACTGCTTGTTTTTAAACGTAACTAGTCTGAAACCAAGCATAACGAAATAAATTTTGATACCTTGGTGATGATAATCGATTATGGACTAAAGACTGCAACTTAATGTAAATTAATATCATAGTCCNCTGAGTTAACTTATACGGTCCTAATTGAAAATGTAATGTGTTGTCGAGTCAACGACTACTAATCCGCCGCGATAACAAAAGTATAAGTGATTAGATTATTAATGTTTACCATAGAATGGTTAATAAATAACTCGGAGGCATTGAAAATTGAGTCATTCCAAACTAGGAGAAGTGGAATATTTTTCAAAAACCATTCACTACTTCATTTCCCACAAAAGTCCTCAACTTGTTTCATTGAATTTTTATTTTCTTCCCTTCAAGAAAATCGTGCANTGAGGAATTTGGTGACCTCACTTGTGGCCGAGTTAATCGATGAATTATTAATTTTGTATTATATAGTAAAATTCAAATTATCATTTCCAATTTATTATCTGCTATTTAATCAGTTATTGTTATGAATCGTTTTTTTTGTGAGATCAATGCGAAGAGGAAATCATGTAAATTAATGATTTTTACAAATTTCAATAGTGAAACACGTAAGGACAATGTCGATTTCTTTCCTTTTTTTTGTAGTTTTGACCACCCAATACCCGTCTCCACCTGAAATCCACCCCTCTCTCCACAACCTAGCACACTGAGCGAACCAAGGACCGTTACCTTTCCCCAGAAATCTAGTTTTCTCCCTTTTGAGTACCTTTTTGAGATTTTCGGATTAGTACGAATTGATTTTGTAGACTCCTCCGGTTTGGTGATTCCGGTTAAAGATCACCTGGCGCCCATAGTTTTTTTACATTTTTGAGTTTAATTAGATTAAGGAGAAGAACGGCGAAGGTAATAGGCATTTTTAACCCCCATGCAAAAATGTCACCTTACNGAATAAAGGACTGTTGCACAATATAAAATAATCAATAGCCGTGAGAAAGAAAGAGTGAGAATGTGAAAAAAGGTTATTCATTCATATGATCAACATCAACTCACTTTTTTGGAACTCCTTCTTCNGTTAAAGATCACCTGGCGCCCATAGTTTTTTTACATTTTTGAGTTTAATTAGATTAAGGAGAAGAACGGCGAAGGTAATAGGCATTTTTAACCCCCATGCAAAAATGTCACCTTACATAACAGTCTTACTTTCAACCAAAATTGATTTAGTAAAAATCTCTATCGATTTACGTGTTGTCTGATTTAATGTAAATACACAAATGGGGACATGCTTTCTGCAGGATTCATCAGTATAATTACTTGAGGTCGAAAATCGTCTATTTTACTCCATTCGCCCTGTTTGAGAACACATGCGTTGTAATGGCCTATCGCGTGAGAGGTAATAATCTCCGGGTTTATGAAATTGACGATGCCTGCTAGACAATATGTTGCATCTTGTATATTCAAAACTTTGGGGAAAGAATTCAAAGATACTTGCAGCTTATGGTCTGAAGGACATTCTACGAAGAGATGGTCATGGAAAACGACTGATTCATGGTGATAATCATGATTCCCTAAACATTGGAGTGTTTGACTTGAGATTTCCTAAATAATGATATTCAAAACGCTCAAAAAATCGTTATAAGAAAATTGAAATAATGATTTTCTGTTTGGCTTGATCAAAACTCCATCTTTAATCAGAGGACCACATGAAGGGCAATTTAAATGTGTAGAATAGGTATATGTTCTCTTGAAAATCTTTTTACACAAAATTGTTATATTGACAGCAGAGTTAAGAATAATATGATTGGCGTATGATTCATTTTTGTCAAAAAAAGCCTCTGTATTTGAAAAATATGTCCAATCTTCTTTCATAAATATCAAAGTTATCATTGACATTGTCTGAACACAATATTTTTACGAAATTTAATTCGTCGGTTGCTGAGGAGTCGACTGCAATTTTGAATCGTGAATGACTTTTATAGGCTGAAATTAATACCTGGATGAGACCATCAAAGCCACATCTATTGTGTAAATGAAATGAGATATTTCCACGTTGAATGATGCCAGTTTTATTACCATTTATGAGAACTTCCATACCATTAATTGTACCAGTTTCCTGTTCATCACTGTAGCATGTATTGCATGAGGATAGCCTATTTTTTTTCTGTGGCAGTATTACATTTGAAGTCTTTATTGGTTGATTGGCATTCCATTTAGTTGATGAAGTTGTTGTTTGATAGTTATTATCCACTTTTTTGTTGGACGATAAATTGGGTTTATCTATACTTTAATTGGGTTTATCTATACTTTACCACTTTAATCACTACGGATCCATTCGGAAGCATACGACCAATGGAATCGGTAGAAATAAAAAAAAAGACAAATAACATATAAAGTAACGGTCACATGACTTCTGCCGAATAGGCTCGGTCCCCTGCTTGTTTTACGATGCGCCCGTTGTCGAGCAGCATTTTTTTCACGTCTGACCCTCTGCTTCTCTTCCTCAGTTTGTTGTATGGTATTTCTGTTGTTCCTCATCCTTTCGCAATACATCCGCTGTCGAGCAGCATTTTTCTCACGTTTAATTCTCTGAAACTCTCGTTCTTCATGTTCGGTTCGCTGAATCTTTTGTTTAGGCATGGTGCTGCTTATTTTTTGTTTAGGCATGGTGCTTTGCGCGCGTATACTCACACCTATCCCGCCTAAACAGAATTTTTTAATATAATTTTACCATAAAAAATTTAATTTTTATCGTTCATGTTCGAGCATTTATTATTCCATTTCATTAATTACATATTTGTTTTAGTCAGATTTATCACTTTGTATAATTTTTGTGGTTTTATGTTTCTTTTTTGGGATTTTTGAGGAAGTTGTTAATGAGGAAGTGGATGGAAAGCTTAGTTCTTGATTGGCTGATCGTAGTTGTTTTGTTGTCATCTTCGAATTAGTCTTTGTTATATCAGTAATTTTTTCAACTAAGAAGTACGGTGGATTTCCTTGAAAAAATTCAAGAAGAGTTATTTATGTATTATTAATATTCAATTTGTTTTCTTACCGGTTTTATCTATTCTGCCGAGTAGTTCTATGTGATCGCTAATTTCGAAAGGATTGGTAAAATCATTACTAAATTCTCTAATTTTTATTGTTAATTTTGTTTTTCCTTCAGCAATTGATCCAAAGCAAGTATTGTTCGTTTGATCATTGTGAAATATGGCTACTGCAAAATTAGTTTTAATAAATCCAGTTAAATCTAGAACAAAAATAGAGTAATGATTGCAAGATTTGAATGTTTCTTTACTCACAATGGTGATTGAATGATAACAGAGTAATAACATACAAATTGTTCTCGTCTCAGCATCCTTCATTTCGCTTAATTTCTTCTTTTCAATTTCACGAGGTTTTATTTTATGCATTCCGAGTTTGCGAATTTCTGTGTTTGATTGTATGTCCAATTGTAAATCTACAGTACCAAAACCATTGAATCGAGGACTGGTATCTTTTGCCATAAAGCCATTCAAATTAATAATAGAAAGTGAAGAATAATAATCGTAAATTCTAACAATTGTATGGCTGCAGAATAATAATATATGTCTAATAATAATATATATCTATTTATATAACTGTACATATATATATAGAACATTAACACACGCACGAAAGTTGCAGGAGCATTATACAAACCAAAAGCATTTGTAATTTCTCGATCTTCAGGATTCATAACGATCTGCCAGTATCTGCTGTTTGGATCAATCGTGGAGTACCATTTAGATCGAGCAGTGGCGTCAGAGATTTCCCCAGTTCTCGGCAAAGGTGTGGCATCTTTCTTAGTGGCATCATTAATTTGGCAAAAATCCGTAGAAAGCCGAATAGATCCATCTTTTTTGAGTGCTTAAGTTATTGAAGATGCCCAGGGACTAGGGATTGGTTCAATGATTTTCTGCTCTACCATTGGGTCCAGCGAACTGCGCATTGTTAGAATCTCTTGAACACTCTTTGAGGTTAACAAAATTAGGTACATTTTTCAAGATCCGATACAATAATGCTATGGACAAAATATTGTGACATTCGTTTGTTGCCGTCCATGTCTCCCGGAAGAATGCCATTCCACCTCTCTCTAGTATTCCTCCTCAGGTGCGTCCGTTCATCCCTTCAGAGCCTCTCTGGGGTTATGTTACCACGGGGGTGCGGGTGCGTATGCTCGCCTGTATCTCCCGTTTAAACGTCCGTGTTTAAAGTTCGGCCCTCCTGACATTATTCGTGACCCTTCGAGTTCGTGGTTCCCAACTGGACCTATCCTGAGTGGCCATACTCCTGGTTATTCTGCATTCTTCTATAAAAATTACGTAACACTTCCATTAACTACATAAATAGAGGATTTTTTTGAAGATATAATGCCTTGTGCTGTGTTTTCATTCCGTGCAATTTTCGTTTACAATTGGGTCCACTATTCATGCTACGACTACTTACTTAGTCCGGCTTTCCCGTCGGGTTGCCTTAAGGCCCGGGTGTAATAATTTTTTCCCCCTTGAGCGATTTAACGCCATTATGTTTGGCGGTTGCATTAGGAATTAAAAAATCCCTAATTGCGCCGTCGGTAACTGCGCGATTGACTAATAATGGTAATCGAACAGGTCCGTATGTAGGGGTTCAAATCAGGGGGCCTAATTTTTCCTCCCGCAAAATCATCACATGCATAAAAAAAAAAAATTTATAAACAATGATAGAGAGGTGTAAATATATATATATATACACCTCTTATATTTAGCACCTCGATATATATATATATATATATATATATATATATAT
>NW_021680436.1:192461-194434 GCF_001412515.2 Diachasma alloeum | reverse complement strand
CCACGAGTGAAAAATTGTCGCCCTGTACAAACAAGTGGCTCCCTCGCATAGTCAATCATCAAAGTAGATTCCTACTTATCCAACAGAGCGAAGGAATAGAAAGCATTCTTAATCAACTAAGTCTTTTTAGAGCAATTTCTCATAGTACAAAGTGATTAGAAAATTCTAATTTTCGGTCCATAGACGTATCCACGTTAAATCTGATGGCTGTATCAAGGAAGCCGATTAGGTTTCTTTAAAGATATCAACCGTGCCGGCTCAATGGGACTGAAATAGAAACTAAGCCGTCTTCAAAAGTCAAAAACTCGAGATTGGCAGAGTGAAATTTAACAAATTATAAATCATTGCCAGATTAGTTTTTTTGTAGCTTCCAAATGAGATAAATTTCATTCAATTCGTATCAAAATGAAATTCACCCCATAAACTTATATGTAAAGTACTATCTCAAAACCGTAAGCTCCGCCCATCCATCAGCTCCCAATAGCAAATCATGTAGAAAATCCTATCCTTTTTTTTTCTTACGCGTCAACTATCAAAATTGAATCTTTAGGGGGGACTGACCATCAGGTGATCCGGAATTTTGACTTTTTTCAAAATACAAAACGCGCATTCAAATTTCTCTTAAACATGCAATGAATTATTTAACATCTGTAGTTCACGATCGAATTTTTTAATCATTTTTCTTTCCGACTACCATAACGGTTTTATACGCTTCCCATTCATCTGCCTTGCCTCTCCCACTTCTCTCTTCTGATGTTTATCTGCGTTACCATGGGCCGTCTTACTGTTAACNTTAATCATTTTTCTTTCCGACTACCATAACGGTTTTATAGGCTGCCCATTCATCTGCCTTGCCTCTCCCACTTCTCTCTTCTGATGTTTATCTGCGTTACCATGGGCCGTCTTACTGTTAACTGTATCCCATTGGGGCTAGGACTGCAAGGGAAACCATGGAAAACTCCAGTCGTACAGCCGGCCGATAATGCAGGAATTCCACGGTGTCCTTTGGTCAGACTGACTCAACATTGAGAAATGCCGCCGGTGAATTTAGAGCCTTTTTGGCAATGTCAACTGTCTACTCTTCAAACTTACGCTATGCCCCTCTTTTCATACATTGAAAAATGTTCTCTATGAGTTACTCAAGAAATGAAGCCTAGGTGGAATGTACATTCTGTAGGGAAAAGGAGTTCTTTATGAGTTTGAAGAGTAGACAGTTGAGACAGCGGAAATGCTCCGATTTCACGTATGGCATTTTCCAATGTTGGACCGCTCTGCGACTTCCAAGGCTGTGATTCAACTTCGAATGAGCTGGTAAATATTCTTTATGAATTGCAGAAGATGTCATGCACAGGTGAAATGCATCAATCAAGTTGAATCACACCGTTGGAGTTCCCAGAGCTCCAAACTTGTGAAATGCTACAGCTGTATGTAGCCAAAAAGATAAGAATTCTCACTTACTTTTTTTTAGGGCCAGGTTTACGCCTTGCCACTGATAAGTGTAATTTTGCTTTATCTTTGTCGTTTCCCTTCTGGT
Source organism: Diachasma alloeum (assembly GCF_001412515.2). Classification (NCBI taxonomy): domain Eukaryota; kingdom Metazoa; phylum Arthropoda; class Insecta; order Hymenoptera; family Braconidae; genus Diachasma; species Diachasma alloeum. Next base: position 192,900 of record NW_021680436.1, on the reverse strand, counting down.
TGCGCTTTTTGTTCCCCATGATCACTGAATTTCAGAATAAATTTCACTTCACTCGCGAATAAAACCGGGATTCGAGGTGAAAATGCGTTTGTTGATTTGCAAATTGCAATCACCTTACGCCATAGATTATGGTGATTAGATGTCTTCACGCATCTAAATCCCATATGTAAAGGGGGTGCTAGTGTATCAATCCGTGACTTCCTCTCGAGAGGAGGGATTGATACCAACGCGCAGCCCTCCAAATTTCCGCCATTGGTCACATCATTATCGGTATCACGGTGAAAATGGCTGGTAAGTACTTGTTGACAATGGTGTATTTTTCGTGCTTTGTAGTGTTAATATAGTGTCAAAGTAATTAAATTCTATAGTGAAATAATGTGCTAAATACAGTGAAAATGAAAAAGTGTTGTAAGTATTGAAGATTCTGAGCATTGATAGG
>NW_021680436.1:166775-191223 GCF_001412515.2 Diachasma alloeum | reverse complement strand
GCGCCATACAATAGCACCCGCAGAGCCCCAAACTATTTACAGTCCTGAGAAAAATTCTCCGAGTTGGTAGTGGCGCCATCTCTCAGATCCCAGTGGCCCTAACGATACTCGGTATTGACAGGCCATCGGTTCATGCACGCGTCCAGCATTTGTGGCCGTATTATTCGGGTAATTGCGGTGAAAAAATATTCATACGGCGTGTAATTGTGGTTCACAAGTAGGTCATTAGGTGTGATTGCGGTGCAGTGCTCATAGGATTTATAATTGTTACTTTTTTTACACGCGTCATTCGACCACCATTTTGGTGTTGTGAACGTATCGAATAGGGACTATCTAGTGAAATTTGTTTATTAAATAATTATCATTTTATCATGACTTTTACCCCCCTCAGACCGAATTAACTACTTATCGGCGGTCATAATCTATTATTTTATTCACGAATCAAAGTGGTTAGTGTATTATTACACCCACAATTTCGGGACGTGTAAACAACATTTTCCCCTAGAAATTTTATGGTGGGGTCCCTAGAAAAATGGGGGAAAAATTATTACACCCGGGCCTTAAATTACGGGCACTTGGGCCTCAAACGGACCACCTGGATTACAAATTATGCTCTGCTGAGTTGAATGGCCCACGATCACTCCATGAGACACGTGTTGTAAGTCACATTGCAGTAGCAATGCGATTGCTCCATATTCTGATCAAAGCCATGACGTTTCATCACATAATGAACTCACTTACTTTGTTGATTTTTGTTTTCCTTCCATTACTTGGTTTGCAACCGAACATTAATTCCGAGGGACTCTTCCCTGTACCTTTATTAACTGTGTTATTTAGACACCATACGATGTTGGACAATTGTTGATCCCATTTATTTTCATCCTCGAGATATAATGGTCATAATTCGTCATTACTAGAATACTGAAAAATTCATCTAAAAATATTACTGATTAATCAAGTAATGAAAATTTTGTCAATTCTCATTACCGGTTAGACTTTTGATGAAAATTTTTCCTTTCCTCATTGCCGAATAACTGACCAATGAGACGTTGTTCATCGACCATTACTGATTAATCCGGTACCTAATCAACTTTTCAATTCAATTACTGATTAAATTATCAGCCAAAAATTTTTCTGTCTCATTAGCATTTAACACAGTAGTTAAATATCAGATTCGTTCCATTATTGACTGGAAAAGTAATGAAAACCAAATTTTGTCTATTGACAATGGCTATAGTAATGAACTACTAATAATGAAATATTGATTTTTTGCCGATCTCTGCTCGGCGACGACAGGTCATTCCGGTACCCTATCCCCACCAATCAACCCGACGGGATCACGGAGGTACCAGTCCTTTCACCTGGCCGTTGGTCCCTAGTCTACTCTGACATAGCCTATAGAATCGCCCAGTTGGACAGCCAGTACGTCGGCCCCTTTTCCCCTAGCACATGCTGGGAGAATTCTAATATGGCGATAGTCTAGTAACACCCTCCAGACCTCCAGGGGTCGCGGTTTCACCCATAACCGCTATGCCTTAGGTCTTTCATCGGCTTGTGGCTCTTCTCATCCAGTCGCGGCTCTTTCAGCCGCCTCTAGATATCACTTCCTGTCTCTCTGATCAGAAGTTTAACAGTTCTCTTTCTTATTTAAGGGGATTTCAATCCGTAACGAGCAAATCTCGTTACAAATATAAAAAAATAGGAACAAATGTTTTTGTAAATAAACTGCGCCAAGAAAAAGTTTTGTTTGGTTCTTACTGGGAAGTAGAAATTTTTGAAAAATACAAAAAAATGAAGGAGGCCAAGAACGTTGGTCCTCCTTCTACGAATTTTTTATTTCATCAAGATTTTTTTTAAATCCTCGTTCGATTTGAAACAATTTCTCTTATATAAATCTGATTGTGCACTATTTTCGTTTATTCGACATTGCTGAGTTGGCTTTCTTTTTCATTTCTTTGTATTTCTCAAAAATTTCTACTTCCCAGTAAGAACCAAACAAAACGTTTTCTTGGCGCCGTTTTTTTACAAAAACATTTGTTTTTGTTTTTTTAGGGAGATTTCATTATTTTTTTCAAAATAAACAAGGAATCGTTTTTATATCCTATAAATTTTTTCATTTTCAATTTGCTTCTTCGAGAATTCATTTGTGCACGAAACTCGATTGAAAAATATCTGTGGAATTCATCATTCGTGCACCATACTCAATTTGTAAATTCCCGGGCTTCCCTCCTTGATGCGTGTGGTTGTATTGCACTGCTACCAACTCCGTAACAAATTAGTGGATTGGGTTGTTGGTCGCTCGCTGCGCTCGCTGCCATTGCGGGTGGGTTGGTAGCGGATGTATTCATATAGGTCTGACCCGTCGGACGGGTCGCACCAACAACTTCCCGATATTATTATTCCTCCCATTTTGACTAAAAGAATCCTTTTCAACTCTCAATACTCTGTTTATTTGTTCATGAGAAACTCTTGTTTTTAATTACATGATATTCATAACTATACTCACATCATTACATTGCCAGGGAGGAAAGCATCGATTCCGCACTGCTCGTAAAGTCATATTCAAGCGATATTTTGGTAAACACAGTTCTCACTTGCTAATTTTATCAAAGGACACACCGGTTCGACACAGTCGGTGTACATGCCGGAAGTAGACGCAAAAACTTGGTCAATCAAAAGATGTCACGTTCATGAGAAATGTGTCGCATTTTCATGAGACGAAGTACGCCACTGATCTCAGCATTTGTTTTCATATAATATTTCTCTTAACTCGAAATACGATTAGATTTCTAGTATTGAGAGTTAATATTAACATCGGAGTGATATAAATAATGAGAAATTTGGAAAAACAACATACTTTCTTAGCAACTAACTTCAGATGAGTTAGTGACTAATTAGTAGAGGCGCCAGTCGATAACGATGTATTCCAATTGGAATTTTTTTATTTCTCATTTATTGATAGAAAAGCAGCAATTTTTGCAAGGAATCGAAGAGAAGTATGAAATTTTCTTCATTATAATCGTTCTATATGTGATTTTCATGAGAATTAAGCAAGTGTTCGTTGCTTTTTTGTCATTTTGAAATTTTCTTTCCGGGAAATCTCAAAAACCACTAAACAGATATCAGCCAAAATCTAATCCGCTCTAAGTTGAATGAAAACCTATCGATTGAATTGAAAACAGTCAAATCGGACAATTCGTTCTCAAGAAATCGTTAACCAAAATTTTGACCACGTACATACCTAGTAACACACACACACACACACACACACACACAGACATTTTGTTTAAAATTGTCTAGGAACATCGAAAAGACCTTGAAACATGGAGATTTGATGAAAAATCGATTTTTGATTTTCGGGGCCATTACAATAACTTCCCTCCCGGGAAGTTAAAAAATGATAGGAGTTGATGTGAAATGCGAGAATGTGCATATGAACCCGTTGCTCTGCGTGTATTTATTAAATATTGCTTCGAACAAAAAAATAATTACATCAATGAGAAGCTTGTGGCCAATTTATATAATGTAACTAAGAGTATTTTTCATGTAGCTCGTCACGTTTGTATTTTATTTAATGGGTATGATTCGAAGGTAGTGGAGGGGGTAGTTGCTTCGTGTATAGATACACGGCAGCGATCGGCCTGATGTTTTGTACAATCGGAGTCGAAACTTTTCTTGGCCGATACGCTGCCGCGTATCTCGATTACAAATTCGGCTATCCCTGAAGGTTATGTCCAATTCGGGAACCGCGTAATACTAGCCAATATGTTCACGCTAATGGTGATAGGGTTGTCACCATAGGATGTTCTTACTCCTCCATTATCCTTCTAATGGCAATTATTTAATTTATTATGTTAAAACATTGGAAATCATAAAAACTCATGTCTTTTATGAAAAAATCCTATTTTTGATAACAGAGCATATATAGCGTGGGGGAGCAAACATTAACGTCTGCCAGCACTTAGCGTTACCCAGAATTCGCGACGTGGACGCAGCTGGTATTGAACCCCACAAAGCCCCACTAGGGAGCCGCCAAATCACATCCACAATAGGCGGTATATCAGGGATCTCCATCAATATTAAATTTCTGTAATATTACACGAATTTGACCCTTACATTATTGAAGGTTTAAAATATGTTGATTAAATTTGTCAAAGAATATAATATTAATAATCTGATTTTTACGAATAATGAATTATTTAAAATTTGTTAAAATGAAACTGTAAATTTACTACTAAGTGAATAATTCAAATTTTTTGAAAGGGGATTTTCGATTACAGAAGTAATCGTCCATCTTCCTACCTTAAATTATTGTTTGATAAAATATTTAAAAATTTGAATATTTAAATTGATGATACTTAATTACTCAAAAAATTTCAAGGTTGATGTTATCTATTTAAGGGCTCCAAAAGTAATCGTAATAAAATATTACAAATTTGGCTATCCCTGGGTGAGACCTTCCTTCCAAAGTCAGACTCCCAAGTATCCCGCATGTCACTGAAGCGGGGGTATGTGAAAAATACATGCTCCACGTTCTCGTCCACTCCTATGTAGGTGGGACACTACGGGGAATCTTCATGTGTGAATTTATGAAGATACTCCCGAAAGCACCCGTGTCCTGAAAACATTTGACATAGATAGTAATTGACTTCTCCATGAGTTCGACTCACCCAGACAGCCACATGTGAAATCAGACGATGGGTCCATCTTCCCTTGGTCGAGTCGGCCCATTTCTGCTGCCATCGGCTCAAGCTGCTTAGCCTCTCCTCCGTTGCCAGTTCTTCGGGGCTCAGCATTTCCGATCTCTTCCTCTGGTACAGAGATCTTCTCTCGTCAGCTAGCATGCATGGGTGTGTGTTTGTATGTGTGTGTATGTACGTATGTGGTGAAAATTTTATCCAACAATTTTTCCTGAACAAATAAAGCGATTCAATTTTTTTTGCACTCGATGGGTCTCCATGCAACTTAGAACTGATTAGTTTGTGGAGGCGATCGCCTCAGCAGTTCTCTCGTTATTTGAATAAAACATATGAAACAAGTGGGATATGTTTTTTTTTTGTATAGTTTTCTTTGCTAATAAATTAGCAATATGCTTCCGAATGGATATGATTCTCAGTTTCAATATTTCCTTCATGATTTTCTTAATGACAACTGTTGTATGTTTCGGTTGCCTCCTAGTTTGAATTAAAATTGTAAATTCATTACAATTATAATTCTTAAAAATTATTTCTATACTTATTCTCATAATTTTTTTTTATTATTAATGTAAATACAATTGTTTTGTTTAAAATTTTCCAATTTGAGTTTAATATTTTTTTTATGCTCTTAGAAATTCCCTTCAAATTCATTTATTTATTCTTCTTCTTCGATAATTGCCCTTTCATGATTTAGTACGCTTCCATGATAACTTATTTGGTTGAATTGAAATATGTGCCATTCAAATGGACATACATTCTCTCTACGAGGATGATATTCATCAAACCATTCTGGAAATGAATTTCCTCTTAATGGAATGGCGTTCCTGAAACTCATCACCTGTAAAGAAGTTGATTTCGTTAATATTTCGTATTTTCAAGAAAATTATGTGTGCGAAATATACTATTTTCAATCATAAATGAATTTTTTATTTTCGAGGTGGTGAAACTTTAAAGTAACGAAATTTACTTCATCACCGTTCTGCCTGTCTGTTGTCTTGTTGCACTTCTTCCCAACCAAAAAATATGTGTGGAGCATACACGATTATTATGTATAACCTCGTACCATCATTTATCAAAAAAGCAAATGTCCATCTGTTTCTCATCCATTGGAATCCAATGTTCATGTATCGTATACCCCAGAGTCTATAGGATTTTTAAAAATCGGTTAATTGGTTTTGTTTATTATGTTATAATCAATATTGGGAATACTTACGTTTGTGGGACGTTCTCAGTAACATGTGTTATTCTATTTTAAAAAATTAGATTTGCCATTTTATGGTAAATATTAAAAATTGAATAAAAAATCTATAATTCTCAAAATGAGTAAAAAAAAAGTTCTTTTAAAATCATTTAATACATAAATTAATAAATGATGAACGTTGAATAAACACTCAATTTTTGTTTTTATTATTATCATTGTGATTAATTCTAAATTTTGCGGTATTTTGCTAAAATATTTTTATTCGTAAAAATTAAACAATGTGTATCGTCATAATTGACGATAAAGTAAATGAAAATTTTGTAGTCTGGTGTAGTCTATTCTTTGATTTTTCTTTTTGAATATTTGTTTTTTAATCGTATAATATTTAATAATTAATTTGGTAATTTGAATGAGAAGTTTTTTATGTGGAGGAATGGGAATATATGTGATCCAAATATTAGTCAAAATAGATCATTTCATCTTCACCACACTTGCGGATTTGACAGTATATTTCAAATTTTAATTTCAGCATTTCGTTTACAAGGTTTTCGGGATAGCGTTATTCATTCGAAAAGTCGAGAATTCTATTTAATCAAATACATAATGGAAAATAACATCTGGAACGAAGAATACATTGAACAATGGAGATTAAATATGGTTCGATCAAAAGACCATTTCATCGGAAATCAATTAATCATGTCGAACACTACTATCATCAACACATTGACATCAATATTAATATTGTGCCCGATAATTTTTGATCAAAATCCAAGCTACTCCATGAAATTCGAGTGTTTATTATGTAATGAAACAATGGTTAATGAAGTGATGATTGAACTAGATCTTGCATCGATATGTGAATATGGACATCTTTACTTCCAACATTTTCAGGAACTAATAGACATAACGATATGTGGTATCTTCAATGAAAAAAAGATACAATGTACACAATGTAATATTAAAAATGTGAATTTCCACGATCATCTTTTCATAAATTGTCCATCAGATCATAAACTTCGAATTCCTATACATGATCTTCCAATAAAATTGAACATCAACAATGAGGAATATTTTTTAGCGAGAATAGTAAATTTTCATGATCCAGAAATTATTAACAAAAACAGCTTCGGACACTATACAGCATGTATATCGAGAGGGAACAACTGGATAATTACAGATGATTGTCACCCTGAAAGAATTTTTAGAATTCAATCATCTCATCAAATTAATCCCCATTTATGCATCTATGTGAAATAAGGGAACGGTAAGAAATTTTTTATTGTGACCAAAAATTGAGTAAATCATAAATACTTACCGACCGAATATAATTTAATTTATATTGTTGTGTATTTCAGTCACGATTCACTACACATGTGACACTCATGCATCAGTGAACAAGAAAAAAAACAGTATCGGTCTCATTTTGAAGAGAATTCAACATCAACCATTCATTTCATCGAGACCAATACGAGATTATTCTTGGTAACCGCGGTAACCAATCGTGTACAAGAACTTGAGAACAAAGTAAAAGAAGAAATTGGAATTAGACAGAGTCGAAACCTGTTCTCTTTTATAATTTTCCGTCTGGGTTTTTCAAAAAGAACAAAGGGTTAAGAACCCAAGATAATTGAGAAACTTCAATTACTCTTAATGAATGGGTAGTTGTGAGGATGACAATATATATTCATGAGAAAGGGGAATTATGTATCGCATTTTTTATTTCATTCTTTGTTACTCTAAATCAATCCTACATCTCCTCTTAATTTAATCTTATATATAATAAATCTGTTGGCGATTCTTTGTGTGCGATTCACGCAAAAACTACCGAATGGATTTCAATGGCATTTTGGCTGTTGATAAGTTTAGGGTCCCCATTAGGACATAGGCTATGATTTATTCAAATTGAACATTGAACTCTGTGGGACATGAAACCTCAATCGAACATTAATGAAACTTCAATTGCACCAGAATGAAACCCCAATTAAACAATAATTGAACCTCCATTAGACTTACATTGAGCCTTGCTCCACCGGGAGCTGGATGGAAGGAAAGTTGGACTTAACAGCGATTAAAACTGCGATGGAAATGGTAAAAATCAAACTCTTTCTCGTTTCCACTGCAGTTTTAGTCGATGTTTAGTCCACCTCTCCTCTCATCTAGCTCCCGGTGGAACTAAGCTCATGAATCTCAATTGAAGCTGAATTAACCTTCAACTAAACTCCAACTCAACCTTGACTTGACTCCAACTAAATTCTGTAGTAACCTTAACTCAACTTAAACTAAACCTTCATTAACCGGAACTAAACTCCAAATAAATTTCGACGAACTTCGACTGAACTTCGACTGAACCCCGACTAAAGCTGGACTAAACCCCAGCGAAACCATAACTCAACTCAGATTGAACCCAGATTGAACCCAGATTGAACCCTGATTAAACCCTGACTAAACCCCTACTGAACTCCAACTAAACTCTGACAAAATCCCAACTAAATCTCGACTAAATTCCGACTAAATCCCGACTAAATCCCGACTAAATCCCGACTAAATCCCGACTAAATCCCGACTAAACCCCAACTAAACTCCGACTAGACCCCAACTAAACTCCGACTAGACCCCAACTAAACTCCCACTAAACTCCCACTAAACTCCGATTAAACTCCAACTAATAACATACATACAAAACAAGGCTATAACTCAAGAGTGAATAATGCTATTGCCACCATCTTCGAACTCGGTCAACATACTATAAATGCGAATTTTTTGAGCCCTCATTGAATCGACTTAAATGATTATTTCCTGGGTGATCGTCGAAAAATGAAATTTCGAAAAATGTAAGTATCTTGGAAACTATATGCTCGATTGAATTCTGGGTGTGGTCAGTCGAAGGCGCTTATCAAAGCCTACATTTAGAAAAAGAATCTATGGAATTCCATCGATTGGTTATAGAGAACAACGTAAAACAAAATGTCACACACACATACATACTGTTATATCCAGTGAAATGAGGGACACAGTACACATAAATTAATAAAGGGTTAGGGCGGTTTATTAATTAATAACGGAGAGAGACGATGTGTCTTGATTGGTATCTTCAAAGAGAAGTCGTGGGAAGATGATCGTGTTATTCCAAAAGACAGTCGTTACCAGGGAGTTCCTTTGTCCTCCTTCAGACTGGAGACAATTTAAAGGGTTCGAAGGGGGAATACGTAACACTACTCCCCTTCGCGAAAAGATTGCCGCCCCGGCAATCAAACCGGGGGCTATTTGAGGTATTACAACTTCAATTGGTCAATACAGAAGTTGTAATAAATTCGAGAATTCTGAGAGTTGTAAGATCTCACATAGGGAGGGCCCCAGTCTGTTCTTCAACTAAAACCTCCCAGAAATCAACGTTGAAGAACAGTCCCGAAACACACTTGTTTGACTCTATATAAGCAAGAATTTTCAAAAGTGTTAATTACAATTTTCAATTCATTATGTTGTGTTCAAACGAATAATGTGTTCTCATGCCTTCCATACAACAATGGTGTGAGGGTGTCAGTGTTTGACTCGAGATATTTTATTATTCATGCAAATTTTCATTGAATCATTCACACCAGAAATTTCCATTTCGGTCCCAGCATCTGTAAAACTCAATACAAGAATTTCTCAAATTAAAAATTTTCAATGAAAATTTCGTTCAACCAAAAGTAAAACAGTAACTATCTTCCAAACAATTACTTTTCAACAACTACTTTTCAACAACTACTTCAAGCAATTACCAAAAATTCAAATTTGTCAGTAAATATTGTTTGGTGATTTCGAAAGCTTTCGAAATTATTACATTTACTAAAGCAAAATCAAGCATTATCTACTTCAACACATACATTCATAAAAATTGACATGAAATATTCAGGCAATTCTGTTAACCACAGATTAATAAAAATCAGGCGTGTAAACCAGGCCATTCTGTTAACTACAGACAATCTGTTAACCACAGATAAATAAATTTTCAGGCCAGTCTGCTAACCACAGATAAATACATGTTCAGGCCAGTCTGCTAACCACAGACAATCTGTTAACCACAGATAAATAAATTTTCAGGCCAGTCTGCTGACTACAGACAAATAAAATTCGAAAAGAAATGTGTTTGGTAATTCATGATTTGAGCTCATGATTACTCTTCACTATCTTGTTCCATTGGCCACAAACGATTGACATGTACCACCTTGAATTTACCTCTTGGAAGTTTCTGAATCCGATAAACTACATCATTTAATTTTGATCTGATAACATAAGTCTTTTCCCAATTCCTTTGGATTTTTGGACATTTACCTTTGACTCTTTTGGGGGCAAAGAGCCAGACCTTCTATCCGGGTGTAAAATAAATCATGTGCGCCTTCAAATCAAATTTAGATTTCATTTTATCACTTCTGAGTCGCCAATTTTCTCTAACCTGTTGATGAGTATCTACTAATCTTTCCTGCAATTGGTCCATATAATCAGGGTAAAAAGTGTGATTGTCAGTCTTGTGTGTTGGTGTACCGTACAGTAAATCTAAAGGAAGCTTCAATTCTCTACCAAACATTAACATTGCTGGGGTGAATTGTGTCGTTTGATGCTTGGAGGAACGATAAGCTAGGAGGAATAGTGATAACCATTTATCCCAGACTTTCTGATTGTCATTAATGAATTTAGCGAGGTAATTGAGGAGAGTCCTATTCAAACGCTCGACTAAACCATTAGATTGTGGGTGGAGTAGAGTTGTGCGAGTTTTGTGGATACCTAGAATATTCATTAACGAGTTGAAAATTAAAGATTCGAAATCTCGACCTTGATCAGAGTGAATTTCTAGGGGTATTCCAAATCGCGAAATCACATGCACAATCAGAGCTTCAACAATGGTAGCTGCCTGATGGTTGGGAAGTGGGATTGCTTCAGGCCAGCGAGAGAAATAATCGGTAACTAGCAGGACGAAACGATTACCACTAGAGGTTCTTGGTAGTGGACCTAAGATGTCGAGTGCGATTCTCTCAAAAGGAAAACCAACGTTGTAAATCTGTAATTCCCCTTTGGCTCGACAAGAAGGACCATCTCTGCTGAAACAAATAGAACATTTGCGACACCAATTCTCGACGTCAGGTTTGCATGAAGCCCAATAGAAACGTTTTCGAATATTGTCCAACATTTTGTTGACCTTAAAATGACCACCGAGAGGAGACGAATGAGAAATACTGAGAATTTCCTTTGTTGCCGATCGAGGAACAACGATTTGATACATGATTTTCGATTCGTCAGTCGATTCCCAGCGACGATACAGAATATTTCTTTTCAACTCTAGAGAATCCCAATACAATAAGTAAAATTTCACATCTCTGCCAAGGTAAGAGATTTGATGCCAGTCAGGACGTTGATTGTTTCTTTTTGATTCGATCAGCATGTGCAGAGTTGGATCTTCGGATTGTAACGTCGCCCAATCTTTATCGTTGACCATGCAGATTGTACGAAAGACGTGTTTCTCTGCTCCTTCTCTGCTCCTTCTTCATGTAAATTAAGTTTATTACATTTTTTACATATACAGGGGCGTCTAGATAAAGCATCTGCATTGCCATGGAGATGACCTGGTCTGTGAGAAATGTCGAAATCATAAGTGAAAAGAATCTCAATCCAACGAGCTACTTGGTCGTGAGGATTTTTAAATGAAAGAAGCCGTTTTTAGGGCTGCATGATCGGTTCTAATTAAGAATTTCCTTCCTAATGGATAATGGCTGAAATGTTCAACTGATGAGACTACGGCTAAAAGTTCTCTACGAGTGACGCAATAATTCTTTTCAGATTTGTTCAAGCACTTGCTGAAATAAGCGATAACTTTTTCTTCACCGTTCTGGATTTGGGAGAGCGTTGCTCCAATAGCAAATAGAGAAGTATCAGTGTCAAGAATGATNAGCGATAACTTTTTCTTCACCGTTTTGGATTTGGGAGAGCGTTGCTCCAATAGCAAATAGAGAAGCATCAGTGTCAAGAATGAAATTACCATCAGAAATTGGAGTAGATCGAATGGGTGGAGATATTAGAATAGATTTCAGTTGATCAAAGCTAGTTTGAGATTCGGAAGTCCATTTGAAAGGGATTTTATCTTCAGTTAGAACGTGTAAGGGTTTAGCAATGTTTGCAAAGCCTTTCACATATTTCCGATAATAGGAGCATAATCCGAGAAAACTCCTGAGCTAACGTTTAGTACGAGGAATNGTTTCATTTGTAATCTGAAAACATTTAGTAATATTTGATTGAGTCAATTCGTCCCCCAACGAACTGACTCTATTCAGTTTTCCGAATTTATGTTAGTGTTGGAAGATTTGTTTGGGTTTGAGTGTTTGTTACCATTTGAGGATTGGAAATTAGTGAATTTTGATCTGAAGTTTCGATTTCCATTGTTGAAAACGCGGTAGGGATGATGATTGTTGTGATTTTGATTGAGTTGTCTTGAGGAATTATTGTAAGAAGTACTTGGGAGATTCTGATGGGAATTGTTATCAGAATCTGTACATTTATTGGCGTAATGACCGAAACGTTTACATTTAAAACATTGGATATTTGACGTTTGATTCGAGAAATTATTTTGTTTATTGTGATTTGAAGAGAAATCGCGATGATTATTCTGGAATCGATGATTTGTTGAATTTGTGATCTGTCGTTTCATGTTTAATACGTGAGAAATTGATTGAAGTTCAGTTGCTCGTGCAACTGCTTTCTGCAATGATTCGAAACGTTCAGATCGCAAAGTGAATTCAATTTTTTGATTATTAATCCCATTGATAAAAGAGAGACACGCGACACGATCTCGTTCTTTCTCAGAAGAATCTAGATATGCCAAATATGTGAGTCGTTCGAGTTCTTCCGAGAAAGTTATAAAATTTTCATCTCTGTATTGTTTTCGAGCCTGTAATTCATTGAAATACATTTGAGATAGATACTTCTCATCAAATTTCTCGGCTAGAATTTTAACGATTTTTTTACAATTTTTTTTTGTCATCTTCTGGAATTTTATTAAGAATCAATTGAGCACTACCGCGAAGTCGAGTTAGTAATTGAGAAGCTCTAGTCTCTTTTGACGAATGATTGTGAGTCGCGGTAATTTCAAAATGTGAATGATACTGTGACCATGGTTTTGTACCATCGTAGGTATCAGGTATAATCTGTGAATTTTGATGAGCAAAATGCGGTAAATTAAAAGCGTTGGCAAAATCAAAATTATTGTGAGGGTAATCTGGTGGATTCTTTGGAGGTATCTGTGGTGGAGGCACTGGAAATCCGGGTGGAGGAATTGGTACTCCTACTGGGGCTGGTTGAGGAACAGGAGGTGCTGTTGGACCTTGGTGAGGTACTGCAGGAGCTGCTGGAGCTTGTTGAGGTCAAGGAGGAACTGGTGGGACTTGTTGAGGTTGTGGAGGAGCTGGTTGAGCTTGTTGAGGCACTGGATCACGATGGAGATTTCTCAATAAATCCAAAATTTCCTCTCTGGTAGTAAGACGATGATTTTCCAAATCCTGGCGAACGGTCTGTCTGATGTCGGTGACGATTTCATCTCGAAGATCATTCCTCAAATTGTCCAGTTGTGTTGATTCATTCGGTTGATAAATTTCGTCTCCCCCGGGTGCTGAGTATGGGCGGAAGCCGGAACGGAGAGGACCAAAACGAGGGAGTCGATCTCTTGCCGGTTGTGTTTCTCGTTCTTCCTCATCCGCCATCTTTTTGTTTTGTTTTATTTTTATTCCACTTCTGACACCAATGTTATATCCAGTGAAATGAGGGACACAGTACACATAAATTAATGAAGGGTTAGGGCGGTTTATTAATTAATAACGGAGAGAGACGATGTGAATCAAGAATTGGTATCTTCAAAGAAAAGCCGTGATAAGATGATCGTGTTATTCCAAAAGACAGTCGTTATCGGGGAGTTCCTTTGTCCTCCTTCAGACTGGAGACAATTTAAAGAGTTCGAAGGGGGAATACGTAACAATACATACGCACATACAGACACTTTCTAAAAAGAGCATATTCGGACTCCTGGGACCAAACTTAGTCACCCTAGCACAAAAAATCGGCAACTTAAAATCGAACGATTACAATGCTTCCATTCGGAAGCAAAAACGTCAAAAAATGAGAATTTTTGAGAAATTCAACGATTGTACTTAGGAAAATAATGGGATTTTACTTATTTTTTGGTAATTGATACGTAATCATATAACTTCTTCCTGATAGGATGTTGAGTGAAATCGCCTCAACAAATGTTCGATTATTTGTGTAAAACTTTTCCTTTCAATTTTATTTTTTTTGTTTCAATTCAACTTCCATAAGGATTTTTTTGTACGTATTTCAAGCGAATGACTAAAAAAATGGCTAAGACTCTTGTCCTAAAAAATTATTAGTTCCAAGTCACATAAAGACGCATCGATTGTCGAAAAAACTAGTAGAAAATACTATGAAAAAGGGACTTCTATTGCTATCTTTTTTTTTTTCAATTTTGCTATATCTACATCATGAACCCGAAAATCCATTTTCTATTCAATGATTTACAAAAAACTATTCAATGATGATTAATAAATTCTAATGCTTAAAGTTCATCATAAAATCTCCTCAACTTTTATTGGATCAGTGAAGAAATCTGTTTTATCGGAGTAACTCCTTGCTTAGCAATCAATAAAGAAGGATACTATAATTGATTCATGTATCGACTCTGGTCCAACGCTCCCGCAGCGAACTAGATGCGGTGTATGGAACTATATAGTCTATCAGTCAGCTGTAATCGTTCGAGCAAATCGCAACATTTTCACAGCTATTCGAGGAATAATTAGTGTTTTGACCATCAAAGTTTAGTGTTTTTATTTATGATCATTTTTTTATTCACTTGCGAAAATAATATTTTTTAAAATAAAATTGTAACGGATCCATTCGGAAGCATACTACCAATTGAATTGGTAGAAATGCAGGAATGTCAAGACTAATAACGCGTAAAGTAACGGTCACATGCCTTCTGTCGGATAGGTTCGGCTCCCTGCTTGTTTTTCTAACGAACAGAAAAAGAGGAATCGGTCGGGAAGTTATTGGTTCGATCCATAATGAGTCACACCCAATTCTACCAATCCCTACCGGTCCCACCCCACTGAGGGAGCGAGCGAAGCGAGCGACCGGGCCTGATTTTTTAATCGTTTCAAATGCCTCCATTTGCGCATTTTTTCAAACCCACGATTCGAACTTTTTTATTAATTGGGTAAGGGGTCTTTCTATATTGGCGAAGTTTTCTACAAATTTTCTGAAATAGCTGGCTAATCGGATAAATTGCCTCACCCCTGTAACATCCTTGGGTACTTGAACTTTTGACACTGGCTCAATTTTATGACAGCCCCGTCAAATTTTTCCCTTCTTAATCGTCAATGGATTATCGAATAAATTGATTATTGGCACTCGCTTACTGGTCGTATTAATTATACAACGTGGTATGCAGTGCTCCCTAGACTCTTCGCCTCTAACGCTGAGCTCAATGAATAAGTCACCCTTATATTTTTTTAGTTCTACCTGAATTTCCCCAGCATGATGTGGCGGGATGACGGTTATCACTGCCGTCCATATGGGTCCCTTCCGGGGTGGTAATCTCTCCATTTCCGGCAGTACAGCCAGGGTCCTGTCGAACATGCGTAGCTACCCATCCTGCTGCACCTTTGTAACCCCAGGTAGATCGAGAAATGGTCCAATTGTGAGTGGCACTCCTTGCAACTTGTTTGGAAATACGTGAATCTCTACTGCTCCTTCCGCCAGATTAACCTTTAGGGTAGCATTTATTACCCCCAGTGGCTAGACGATTTCTCCTCCGTAGCCAAGTCACACGTATTTGTCGATAGTAAATCAATACTCTTTTGTCAGCTTCGTGCTTTCGAAGCGTAACGCACTCGCTGCCACCGTCGATGTACACTTTCAATAATTTACCCAGCAATAAAGTTTCGTGAAAACGCGTGTCGATAGCCTTAGGTAGTGTCCCTAAATTTTGGACTTTTCTTTCTTCTCTCTTTCTCGCATCCTCGAGGTTTGCACGACAGAACTTAAGCGTATGCCGTGGTCGGCGGCAGCGGCAATACTCCAAAGCAGTAAATTTTCTTGGCTGTTCTGTCGAGGACTCATTTGCTTTCCGCTTTTCTTCATGTGGTCCCTGGTGTTGACTGAGACTTTGGGTCTTTCTCAGAATTTCTAGAGTGATTTTGTCTATTGCGGTCTCCAGATTTCTTGAATTCTCTCCTGTTTACTGATGATTCGACTTGCACTTCCGTTTTACTGAGAAAAATACGGAGCTCTTCTAGACTTTAAAAGTTACAACGCCTGATCGTTATCTTGTGAGAGTAACTAGTGAGTCCATGGGCGATGAACTCAGCTGCATCTTTCCCCACCATATTGCATTTCGCAACGAAGGCCACTTTGTCTAAAAATATTTGGACATACTTTCGTCTTTGGATTTCGTGCGTGCAAGCATCGCAACTACATCTTCAGGCATTCCCGTAGGATCAGTAAAGGCCTTGACAAGTTTCTCCTTCCACTCTGACTGGTTAGTTTTAGGCTGGCAAAATTGTTCTACCACGTTTTTGCAGCAACCTTCAAATTCACCAGAGCAAAACTGGCTATCGTTCGGTCATCTCAGCCGTAAACCTCCTTCAACTCCTCGGTTTTTTGCATGTTTCCATGTTTCCATCCTTTGACTATTCTCCTCGGGATCGAACGGTGCAATCGCTTTCTTCCCTTCGATACCTCTCCTTCTAGGCTGTTCGCCATCTTCAGCTCCTCTTGATCGTTCAGTTACTACTTGTACGGTTTCCATCAATTTTAAAAATGCTGACTGCCATTCCGAGGGTGCACTATTTGCCGAAGTTTCACTGATATTATGACGATTTTGATGATAATTTTCATGTCTCCATTCTAACATTGCTCTTCGTTCACGCACATGGGATAAGGGTGGCGTGTAACGCGAGCGCGAACGACGATGTTCTCGTGATCGAGATCGAGATTGGTGGCGATCTCTACTAGCCATAATTCACTCAAACATTCTTATAAATTTAGCACACTTAGTAATGTTCAAAACACTGGATATCACACGACTAGTCTGCGGGCGCGGAATTTATTCTAATCCCACTTCTGAAGTGTTAGAAACTCCTAAACACTCTTTGGGGTTAACAAAATTAGGTATGTTTTCCACGACTCGATACAATAATGCTATTGATAAAATATTGTGATATTCGTCTGTTGCCGTCTACGTTTCCTGGAGGAATACCGTTCTATCCCGCTCTAGTATTCCTCCTCAGGTCCGTCCGTTTGTCCCTTTGTCTGAGGTGGGGGTGAGGATGGAACAGAAGCATCTCTCAGAAACTTTTGTAGATTGCTTTTCTATTGCTGATTCAGGTGTGTGGAAGATTTATCAAATAACTTCAATGAATAGTCGACTAACTGTTTTTGGATGACTCTGGTATTTGTTGGGTTATTTCTCGAACCGCAACGGTCTTAGTAGAGTTCGTAGGATCAAATTACTTCTTTAGAACTTCTTCAAAGTTGTTCAGAACTCCTGATTTATGCAGCAAGTTGTAATATAATTTTTTGTATATATTGATTAGATTTTTTATTTTCGAAAAGAATGGAATCATTTATCGATGGAAACAAATTAAATGTACCAATAATCGATCAAATCGAGAATAATTTTAATGAAATTTAGGAAAACTTCGGTTGCCAGAAGGCTAATGAAAAATAATAGAAAGCAGCGGTTATTAACTGTTAAATTATCCAAAACGATACTAAAACTGATCACGAGGATCAACGTGAGGAAAAGCTCGATGAAGCAATAAAAATAAATATATAAAAATGCAAAAATCATCAGTTAGGACGAGAGTTGTATTTTATCCATCAATTACCTGTGACCACTGGAGTACTCGTGAAAAATCCAACTAAATATAAATCTTAAAAATAACGTTAAATGAGAATTGAATGTTCTTGATTACAGACAAAATAATCACACTTAAAACAATCAGCAGGAATAATTTGAAAAATGGACGAGATCAATTTCAGTCATTTTGTATCATATATTTTTTCATTGTAATCTTTGTTATTCAATAATTAAATTTTCTTATCACAATAGTTCATTTGCAAAATTCGAGAACGAAATTATTATTCTTTATACATCATAAATACGAGTTATCATTCGAGATCTTTAGTCAGAAATCACAATTAATATTATTAATAATTTACGAGATTATCGCCCGTTCGATTATCAATATAATTAAAGAGTTATTCGCAAGATATGCATCATAAGAAAATAATTAGAGTCGTCACTCATAGATAACCAACCAAAAAATCAATTAGAAAATCAACGATAAAGTGAGGTTATGAAATCAGTCAAACTATTGGACCAGATAGTATCAATTCTCTCAAAAATTATATAAGTTGATTTTTAAAAAATGACGGTTGCAAGAAGAATGACTTTCACCAAATCAATTGACCATTTAATTGAGACACCTGATAAGGCTGCACGTGGTCAAAATATATGGGTATACCCAGAGAAGAAAAGTACTTATCTGTCCGACGGCCGGAAAAGAAAAGAGGTCGAGACACCGGTGTAATTCACCTCGTGCCCCATTTCCACAGTTTTCGAGAATAATCAATCACGTGATTTATTACCTCTATGTGAATGACTCTAAACTTCTTGTTTTATAGTGATTTTTTAAATTTTGGTTGGACTTGCAGATGGCAGTTTTCACTAGGATTTTTTGGCGGCTGAATCCGAATTCGATTTAAAATTTTTATAAAAATTCAATTCGCTACAAAGTCTAATCCAAGTATGCAACATTCAAAAATATCCGCCAAAACCAGATTTAAATTGATTGATATTTTTTCGATGTGAATTATTGTATTTTGGATGTAATAATGATGGAAATGTATTCTGGCAATAGTAAGGATATTGATGGGTTGGTTGACTTCCTTGAACACTTGAGATGTCTCGTTGAAAAGCCTTGGATTTAAAATGAAAATATCAAAAGCTATATCAATCAACATGTTGCGTTTCTTGTTGTCAATTCGTCCTCTCAATTTTCGAGTTAAATCCACTGATTATTTGAAGAAAATTGAATGATAGCATCATTTGAAAACTTGTGTTTGATGAGTCAATTTGTCCCCCACCGAATTGACTTTGATTATTTTTCTTAATGCATGTTCTCATTGGACTTGGAAGTAGCTGGATTAGTGGAAGAATCAGTGTTATCAGCACGTCGCTAACGTAGATTTCTGCTTAATGAAACAGGTCTCGATTGAGTCCTGTTGTTGTTTCTTATAGATTGAGCTGTAGGGTTTCCACAAAATGTATTGTTATTGTTCGATCTGCATTCCTCCGCGTATTGTCCGAAAGAATGGCAATTGTAGCCTTCAATTTTGGATTTTTTGTTTGGCGGAAATTGCTATGATTTGTGTGGAAATTGTTGACGACTTGATGAATCATTGCATGCTTTTTTAAATAAACTATTTGATGAATGGTGGAATCTCTCATCAAAAGATCGTTTTCGTCTATTAAGGATGTTTAGTGATAACATCAATTTCTGTGGTTCGCTCAGTAGCTAAAAGCAGTGATTCAATTCGTTCTAAACATAATTTCGAAGAAATTCTAGAATTACAAAGACCTGTAATGAATTGCGCAAGCAATTTTGTGATCACTTCTCCAAAAGTCGCAATGTTTTTGGAGTTTTTCCTTTCGAAATTCTAGTTTTCGATAATTCATACGAGCAATTATTCCTCTCCTGCAATAATTCCATCAGAGATGAACGAATATCTTTTGTGATATTCTGCCATTGTTGTTGAAATCCTTGGGTCATCTCTGCATATTATTGAAGACCTTGAGCATCTTTACATGTAGTTGATCCGTGAGTTAATTAATCACTTCATTTTGTTGTTGGCGACATTGAGTTATTCCTTTACGTAGCTATCGCTGATCAGTTTCAAGCTTTGCGTTCATCTCAGCTGCTCTATTGCCTTCATCAGGCTTTCGAAAAAGGTCGATATTGTTTTCGAAGTGATCCTCGAACATTGAAATCATCTCTCAATTCCTCCTCTGACTCGTCCTAGGATATTGTCGTCTGTTTAATGAATTTTCTATTCCTAGAATTAATCCGAGGTTGGTTTGATGAACCGAATTGGACGAGCTGTCAAATTTCCTTTTCCTCGGCGTTGAATCCCATGTCTTCCTGCGTTTTACTCTAATGTTTCCCTTGAGCAGGCAAGCCCAAATACTTCTGACACCAATTGTAATATATAGGCGATGAATTATAGAAGGGGACGGATTCATTTCTTTTATTAATACACATTAATATACGTCCAGCTCAAGAAACTAAGTTGGAAGTAGATGTATGAGGCCGTGTCTGGCTCAACCGTTTTGGGAAGGGTCAGAAGGGTCTGCCTAAGGGTGTCCCGCGAGTGGGTGGTAGGAAGCCGATTAATTCGCGGTTTTATTCGCGGATTTAATTCGCGGCTTGATTCGCTGTCAATTCGCGGTTTAATTCGCGGGTTTTTGAGTGCAATGTTGTGAGAAGGGTCTGTTGACGAGTCTGAAGGGTCTGTCTGAGGGTGCCCCGCGAGTGGGTAGTAGGTGGCCGATTAATTGGAGGTTTTAATTCGCGGTTTCAATTTAATTCGCGGTTTTAATTCGCGATTTTAGTTCCCCGATTTTTTAGTGCAACGCTGTGGGAAGGGTACCGTGCGAGGGTGGGATTAATTAATTCGCGTTTTAATTCACGGTTTTGATTCGCGTTTTAATTCACGGTTTTCATTCGCGTTTTAATTCACGGTTTTAATTCGCGTGGGAGGGGGGGTCATGGCTTTCAACATTCTTGAGTTTGTATAAGAGATAAGAAGGGTTAAGTGCAAAAGGTCATAAATCATTTTTTTGTACAATTCATGGAAAAGAGAAAGTGTCACATTCCTGAGATAAGGAGAATGCGTCATCACAGCAAGGGTTAAGTGCAAAAGGTCATAAATCATTTTTTGTACAATTCCTGGAAAGGAGAAAGTGTGGCATTCCTCAGATAAGAAGAATGCGTCGTCACAGCAGGGATTAAGAGCAATTCCAGGAAATGTTGAGAAAACATTTTATGCAGGGTTGAGGGAAACTTTCACTTTTTTAAAGGATCCCCCTCACCCTTATTCTATGGGAAAAAAACTGTGAAGGAGTGGGGGAAAGGGGGGGGGGTTATATAACACTCCAAGTTCAGGGGTATAGCATCAGTTTGTATTTTTCCGCTCCTCATGAAGAAGAAGTACTCCATCCGACGACAACAGGCTTTGAATATACCTCAACAGCGTGAGTTGAAACATAGACTTGAGCGTCTGCTGAAGGATATCGATCAATTGAAAAGGTTCATTCAGTTGAAAAGTGACATTGAAGTGTTGTGCTCAGATTTCCAGAAGACCAAAATCGCAAAATCAACAGCATGAACTTTGAGAAATTCAACAGCGTCTCAAAGAGGGAGAATCTTCCCCTGAGGAAAATGGCAGAATTAGAGCCAGAAAAAGTCTACGTCATCACCGCCGTTCAGAAGGCAAAAACTAAATTCGGGGAAAGTGTAATTTTCCATTTGGATGGGGAGCATGCAGTCTTCGCGACGAAAAGAGCAGCCAATTATTTCAATACTGAACCGGAGGAATGGGAAAATTTCCAGGCACTCGTTTCAGAGGGTAAAATGGAGCTGAAATTCCTGGGTGGACAATATAATGACTTTATTCTTGGTCAGTTCTTAAAACCAGCAGCTGCAGATTGGAAGCTTAACTTACTTGAGGATGGATAACATAAATATACAATATTTTCATTTTATTTTTTTATTAATAGAAAATTTTTACTGAAAAATATTACAATGCACTGGTTAAAAAATGAATAAATCTGATTTTTAATTGAAAATTGTGTTTTTTTTCAAAAATTTGAAAAATTATTACAATCCCCACAATCGCTCATCATCGGAGGTGGTCCATCAAAAGCATCATCATTGTTACTTGGGTAATGTTTCCAACAACGTCTGCATTTTGCAATCTCCCAGTCAGCTCTCATAGCATCAGTCAACTTGTCCCAAGCCTGATCAATACTGGATGCGGTGGTGAAACTCACGAATGAATGGGGCAGATATGCAATATCCTCAGGATCCATTAAATTCAAGTTCTTCAATTGATAGTAAATCTTGATAGATCGATCAGTCGATCGTACTATTCTTTTCTTCAGTATCCAGTTTTTGAGTTGTTCAACATTTTTTTGAGCACATACCTTGGGTTCATCCAAGTAACTATGGAAAGGACATGTACGATTCGGTAAATATTTGAAGTGAGGGAGTGAGGGGCAATCATCATAGCATTCTTCAATATTCATTACTAGTNGATGCGAATTTCGTCGCTATTATCAAGCCCTGTGGAGGCATATGGCTGATGCGCATGAATCTCATAGTGAGCGATGGATTCTTCAAACACCGGCGGGGTTCTGATATTCAGGCTTTCTTCCATGGTATCCATCAAGTGAATAAAATTTTTACCTGACAAAAACGTTTTTTCCACTTTTTTCACGTCCAGGCCGAGACTCTTGAGGAACTTCACGTTCTGAGGTGTTAGCACCTTGGAGCCAGCGTGAGAACTGATTGATGCGATCCATGGCTGATTATTTTTATAGGAATAGCCAATCTTGCGATTATATACAATACCATGGCTACGAAATGGTCTTGATGTGNCCAACCAATTTTAAACAATTTTTCTCACCCCACCACTTATGGGATGATAATTTACCACTCGATCATGCAAAATGAGGCAGTAAGCAGCAGTGCCCGTGGGAATACTTATTCTCATTTCAAATTCTAAACGGACATCCACCGGTCCAAATTTCAAAGATTCATTTTGTTTAGAACAATCAATCACCACTAGTGGGGTAATCGTTGAAAATAGTGCTTTACTTAATAAAGGGTTATTCACTTGCTGATCATAATATGATGATTGAAATTTTGAATACATATCATAAAGTATAGAATACTGATTCTTAGCCATATCTACATCTATATTTCCATATGGATAACATTGGGAATTTAGGAATAATTTAACATCTGCAATACTGCAATGGTCAAAATTGCTAGCATTTTTCTTATCCTTATTTTTTCGTGCTGTTTGAAAACCCAGAATAACATAACGTGGCTTCTCGAGCTGCGTTGCAGTTTTCACCGTCCACACATGTTTTGTTATCTCTGGAAGCATTGGATACTCATATAACTCCCACGATCTGAAGCTCATTGATATTGCAGGATCCTTCTGGATGAAATTCAGCAACTCAATTTTTTTAGTATCCGATAATGTCACATATGGGACCAGCCACTCGATTTTGCTGAATGTTACTTTAAAATCTTCCGCATCTGTTTGAACCGTAGCATTATTATCAGTACGAGCTCTGATTAAAACGAGCTCATGTTTTACATTGGCTATAATTTTTCGATAATCTTCAGCAAATCCCAGCAGCATACTCAATGGAATGGAAATATCGAAGCAGCCACCATCGTCGACTAAACTCAATTTCTCTTGAACACCCAGCCAGCCAGCATTTTCCATCCAGAGGCTTTGATTTGGTGTTAATGAAACGAGATTTTTCATGAGAGTAGTTATACCCACATTTTTTACTTTATCAATCTCGATAGCATTAATTTCATAGCGAATCTCTTGAAATAGATGACAGATGGCATTATTCACAAATTTCGTAAGTGTCACCCTTGTGTTATCAGATTTTAGCAGTTTACCAGTAATGTGCAAATGACTTTTGCTCGGTAAAATACAGAGATCCTGATTTTGCACAGTGATGCGAATTTCGTCGCTATTATCAAGCCCTGTGGAGGCATATGGCTGATGCGCATGAATCTCATAGTGAGCGATGGATTCTTCAAACACCGGCGGGGTTCTGATATTCAGGCTTTCTTCCATGGTATCCATCAAGTGAATAAAATTTTTACCTGACAAAAACGTTTTTTCCACTTTTTTCACGTCCAGGCCGAGACTCTTGAGGAACTTCACGTTCTGAGGTGTTAGCACCTTGGAGCCAGCGTGAGAACTGATTGATGCGATCCATGGCTGATTATTTTTATAGGAATAGCCAATCTTGCGATTATATACAATACCATGGCTACGAAATGGTCTTGATGTGTAGCCTGATGGTGATTTTTTCACCCCTAAAATTCACCAAGTCACCGTCTTGATCGACAATTCAGAGCTGTAACTCAGCTATTGTTCTGACAGACACTGGTAAATAAATAACTTATGATGGTACTTCTATGATTTTATATCCAGGTGGCACCACTGGAAAAAATGCATGAATTGTATGAACTTCATCAATATTGTTGTACGCTCTCGTATATTACATTCGACTCGTAAGGTATTCACTTTGAGAATGGCCACAGGCTGATCAGATTCATGAGTTTTATTTGCTTCCAAAACTCGAGGGGTGAAACCCAGAAGTCGACCTATCGAATTTCGAGGTCTCAAGTCCAAT
>NW_021680436.1:124712-165463 GCF_001412515.2 Diachasma alloeum | reverse complement strand
ATGTATTCCAGTTCTGGAAACGCTCATGATTATATTTTATGCTACCAACTCCAAGGTAATTGAAGAGATCTGTGGGAGGTTGAAGATTCCCAAAACTATCAAAATAAGTGATATTGTTTCCAATTTTTTTATATGCAACCCAATGAGTTCCAGGACCCTCTCTATCATCCAAATTGATAATGCCCGATTCATTTTTGAATGGTCGATTTTTGGGTAAGCCATTACGCATGAAAACACCTCGAAAATGTGGAATTTTCATGAGTTTTGCATATTTTCTGAGATCTCCGTCTGTTAGAGCCCTGCATGATAGCATCGTCAATAGTTTTTTGGCTTCAAGTACAAACCCATCCCCTTCTTATAAGGTTTAAAATGTAAACCTCGGCCGAGTGGAATAGCCTCCATAGTTTCATTATGCCTTTTATTTTCCGCGAGTTGTTGTTTGGCAGCTTTGGCACTATTAACAGCTTTAGTAATTTCAGTCGCTCCTCCAGCTAATGCCCTTGTGGCACTTAAACCGGCAAATAGTGGCACAAGAAACGGTAAAATTCCTCCAAATTTCGATGGGACTGGAATCACGCGCGGAATATTGACTTTGCTTCGCCCACCATTCTGTTTCACGGCTACTCTAGCACCATTGAGAGCTGTTTTAATAGCATCAGATGAACCGTTATTTAATTTGATTGAATTTTTAGCAGCTCTGATGATTGTTCTGAATGTCACCCTCTTTTTAGGCTTCCCCCTCTTTTTTTCCTTATCGTTTTCCTATTCGTTTTTTCACTCCCAATCTTGATTTTTTTTCACCCAAACTTGATTTTTTTACACCCATACCCAATTTAGTTTTAGCCTTCATGGCATTCGTTACAAATAAAGCGGCAGCTTTTTCCCCCGAACTAGCGTCTGGTGCTGATACACGTCGCCAAGCTTCTTCGGCAAGCACTTTGTCAGCGTCGTGTCGCGCTGAAATATTTTCACGATTTTTTGAGTATGCGATGTCGTGTTCCTTACAGGCAGAATCCAAGGGATTTATTCCAGGATCTCCCCGAGCTAATCTCTTTGCTAACTTTGTACCTGGTCTACAATACTGATAGCCTGGCAGATGCAATTCAACGAGGAGAATGTTGATGATTTTGATCAATAACCCCCTCCCTTTTTTGTTAGCACGCGATCTGTGCACAATCATGTCCGAAAGAGAACTGACTCATTTTGCTATAAAACCCTCCAATTTATAGGTTTTCTCCTCAGTTGTTGTGGAGATGGAGTTCAGTACACATCCCAACGGTTTACCCGTCATTAATTTTGATTCAGTGACTGCGAAAGATACTAATCAACCGAGACGGCATGGCTCATTGCTGCCAAATACCATGCGCGCAGTTTTCTGTGGTCCATCAAATTGTGGAAAAACGAATGCCCTATTGAGCCTCATAATTCATCCGAATGGTTTAAGATTTTCAAACATCTACGTTTATTCGAAATCGCTCAACCAACCGAAATATCAATTTTTACAAAATTTTTTGGAACCTCTGAGTGACATGAATTATTATACATTCTCAGACAATGAGGAAGTTGTGTCGGTGGACAACGTGGAGAAGAATTCTTTATTTATATTTGATGATGTGGCCTGCGAGAAGCAAAATAATATTAAGGCATATTTTTGTATGGGGAGACATAAAAATGTTGACAGTTTTTATTTATGTCAATCGTATGCTCGCATTCCAAAACATTTAGTGCGTGACAATGTTAATTTCCTGGTATTATTCAAGCAGGACGAAATGAATCTAAGACATATTTATAATGATCATGTCAATACAGATATGTCATTCAAAAAATTTAAGCAATTGTGTTCCACATGTTGGAAAAATAATTATTCGTTCCTAGTAATCGATAAAGATGGGGATATTGATGGAGGTCGATACAGGAGAAATTTCGATTGTTTCGTTCAAATAAATAAATAAATAATGGTTGTAGGGGGAGAACTTAAACAGTAGCGGGCTAGATCCCCGTGAGTGAACATGGCTCCTCGTAACGATGAAATGTCAAAGCAAGAAGAGGTTTTACGTCAAATTTCCGCTGCGAGGAAAGCAATTCAACGAAAACATAACCTATTGAAATTGGGTAGAGAGAGTGTTGATGAAGCCATGAATGAAGTTTTCAAACCCATTGTGAGACCGCTCCAGGAATTGAATACTCGGAATGTTAAATTTTCCGATGATAATGGGGAAAACCTCAAATTGGTCGACAATAAAAAACACTTCAGAACCATTGGTTACAAAAATCGACGAAAAATCGGGTATAAGAGCACCCCAAAGACACCCGAAGAAATTGTATGGAATGGAAATACCTCTGAGGATGACTATGATTCTACAGCTAATGATTCTCCATTCAATCACACGTCGAATGACACTCTGACACCATTCTTGAAAAATTCTCACGATGATACTATAGTTTCATCCTTGAAGAATTCTCACGATAATACTATAGTTTCAGGCATTGATAATTCATACAATCTGGGCGAATTATCTAGCACTGAAGAAGAAGCAAATGTTATCTATGCTGACACTCTGGTAGGAAAATATTTAGCGCTAATCCATACACCAAAATGGGACAAGGCTTATGGTGTTCGACAACTTACTCATAATTTCATGATTGGAGATTCGCCCATTTATTTTGACGATGAATTTATTAAAGTGAAAACCATGAAATACGCTTGCACCAAAGGATTACTGGAGCTTCTCTTCATGAAAAGTCCTAATCCCAATTTGATTGACCAAAGTGATATTGATGCATATAAAAATATCATACTTGCAACTAATGGGCATCAAAGAAACTATAAACCTCGAGGTGGCATTCGAGAGACGAAGGGTGAGAAATATGGAAAATATATTTCACAGTTTTCCGGATCCAGGTATACCGGCACCGGGCTTCTACCTGCGTTTATGAAGGCTCGACGACCGAACACTGTGGATTATGTCTACTGGGATGATCCCAATGAACTTGTCGACCGTCTTCGATTACTTGTAGCTTCACAGGGGGCAGGAAATCCGAGTCATGATAATGAAATTATTTCAATTATTGTGGAACTTCGGGAGGCTGAAATCATATATTAGAGTATGCATATTGCAAACTACTATCATTTGCGAAATGAGTGTTGACGTGTTCGGTCGTCACTTAACCTCTGATAGCGGCTCCTATAATCGAGGCCCGCCAGGCGTTGGATATAAACTCACTGAAGAAGGCAACTATGATCTCCTTAATAAGAGATTAAGTAATATTGCAACACCAGTGGACCCCCATGATGCTGTTACACTTGAGACTTTGAATAAAAAAATCAACGACTTGCAAATTGATGTGAACAGAAAGTGTGCGGATATTAATAGTCGAATTGGCAGATTAATGAAAATAGTGGAAAAAATACCAAGTGCACCTGTATTGCCAAAAATACCCGAGTATTCTGTGAATAATGTCAGAAAATAAATTGGATGTTGTGACAGAATTGCATCGTCCAGCCCAAAGAAATTATCCCCGACGACGAGTTAATATGCGTGATCTGGATGAGACATGGCAGGCAGATTTAGTGGATATGACGGCTTACGCAAAGAGCAATAGTGGACATAAATTTTTGCTCACTGTAATAGATAATTTTTCAAAATTTGCGTGGGCTGAGCCGATAAGGAGGAAAAATGCCCAAGATGTCACGACAGCTATGAATTCCATTCTCCAACAGGGGCGTGTACCCAAACATTTACACGTTGATGGTGGAAAGGAATTCTACAATTCAGAATTTCAAGCATTAATGAAGAAATATAATATCAATTTATATTCCACATTCAGTAATTTGAAGGCTTCTATATGTGAGCGATTCAATCGAACATTGAAGAGTAAAATGTGGTTTCAGTTCAGTTTAGGTGGAAATTACAAGTGGATTGATATGTTGCCAGAACTCGTACGGGAATATAATCATAGAAAACATCGAACTATTCGTATGAAGCCTGCCGATGTGACAACAAAAAATGCCCAGAAATTACGTCTTCTCTACGCCGACTTTCGGGTGAATGGAAGACAGCCAAAGTTTCACGTGGGTGATAAAGTTCGGATAAGTAAGGCCAAACATGTTTTTGAAAAAGGTTATACCCCCAATTGGACTACAGAAATTTTCACTATCCGAGAAATTAATAATACTAATCCAGTTACATACAAATTGAAAGATTATAAAAATGAATTGATCAGTGGAAGTTTTTATGAAGAAGAATTACTGAAAACAAAACATTCTGACGTGTATCTTGTGGAAAAAGTATTGAAAAAATCTGGAAATAGACTTTTTGTTAAATGGCTGGGCTTTGATAACACCCACAATAGCTGGATTGATGCTGATGAATAAAAAACATGGAGAGGAGGAAAAACTATTTAAACAGTCAGCCTATTTTCATCCTTCACAGTTTAGTTGGTGATTTCAATTCAACAACATGCTTGTGAAAATTATCGTGCTACTAGTTCTCGCGACATCCTCCTGCCGGAGTGAAAATTTTCTCAATACTGAGATTTTCAGTCGAAGTGGACTATATTATGAATCTGTAGGTGATGTGCGCTTCACCACAGGTGAGTGGCAACTCGCCACTCGGATTGACTGGAGAAAATTCATCGATCAACGACCACTAATTCATCCGAAAATACTGGAAAATATGGATCAAAAGTGTAAAAATTATGGAGGAGCTGAACAATGTGCAGAAGTTCTTCAAAGTGAAAATATCCTGAAAAAGAATCGAAACGTGGAAAAGTATATAGCTCGATTCCTGTTCTTCATGAATGAGTCCAGTATTGAAGAGCAAAATAAGGATGTGGCTTTGGGAACTCTACACGGCAATGAAGAAATATCAGATAAAACTAGTGAAAAGCTGCACCTAATTAAATCAGGACTGCATCATTTTTGTGATACGATTAAGGCATTGGAGAATCAAAGCACAATAAGCCTTGGGGGTGTTGAGACAGAGGCTCGATTAATTGAGGAGCTGATGAAAAATGAAACTTTTAACAGTGCTGAACATGAACTAATATTGAATAAAATACGAGATTGGGTTGAAAGTTTGGAAGAGGAATTGGATAATTATATTCATACCCTGAAAACCATTATCGAGATAGTGCATTTAGCTAAGACAGGTGTTGTGCACCCTCAATTATTCACTCTTGAAGAACTTCAAAGTGCTGCAAATCATTTTTCAATAGTTAATGGAGATGCCTCTGTGGTCATTCCCACTGACGAATTTACCACCGACAAATTACTGAAAATTTCGAAAACAAAGATAGGGTATCATGGAGGGGAGTTAATTGTCATTCTTAAGGTTCCACTAGTTATCGCCTCAGTCTACCAATAATTCAAAATGTACCGTCTGTCAGCGCTTCAATTGTTCGGTCAGAAACGTGGGGCGGCGTACATTCAACCACGGGCTGACTAACTGCTACTCAGCCAAGACCTTTATACTTTGACACACGCTGAAGATCTCGCACACTGTGGAATTACCGATAATTATCGCTTTATTTGTGAACCTAAGTATCCATTATATGATATCCACACCCATCCAATTTGTGAGGCAACGATTTTCGGAAAAGATAACTCATTAGCATCACCTTTTGTGAATTGCCCCATCAAGGTCAGCGCCACTTATAATTCTCATTGGAAAAAAACCCAAAAAGGATGGCTATATTCCGTACCCCAAAACGAGAAAGTGGATATTTGGTGTGAGGGTCAGTGGATTAACGCCATAAATGTCTCAGGAGTGGGAATACTTCAATTGAAAGAGAGATGTCAAGCGTCTACATCATCGATAACAATGCTAGGATTTCAAGAAAATGTGAAAAAATCTGACGAAGAAATTTTTGGATGGAATCTTAATGTGACAACGTTAGTATATAAACGAAAGTGTTTCCATTATCTACCCAAATATTATGTACCACTTGAAGAAATTTTATATGAATGTGATGGTCATGCGCAAGACCATAAATCTCACGGAATGTTATTTGCTTTAATGTCAATAGGATTGGGGGTGGCATGTCTTGGACTATTAGCGTTCGTTCCATGGACAATGCCAACTTCTACCATAAATATCATAAGATGGAGGCAAACTGAAGTATGATTTGTTTAAACAAAAATGCATTTCTTGAAAAAATTATATTTCATTTTTTTCTCCCTCACCCAATATTTACATTATCCTTTGAACCCGTAGGGTAAAGTATCAGGAGTACCTGGTATGAGGACACGTTTATCATCATGCCAACTTAACGCTAATTTTGTCTGATTAATTGTATATACATTGTGCTGCATAGATCTTATCGAATTTTGAGGTCTGGATACATTTCGATGATTTTCTAAACATAACTTGTAATCGTCAAAAGTGATGGTTCTGAGGGTGGATCTTTTTACCCCTTTTGCTCGGGATTTTTCTCGCTCTTCTCCAAACACTTTCAACGAGTACATTTTTTATCTTAAACCTATAAATTCCGTCATAATCCTCCCATTGTTTTCGTCTTTCATAAGGCGTAATTTTTTCTTATTTACAAGAGGGATGCTATATACATTATTTTCAGGGCAATCTGACGTATCAAATTTCTTCAAACCATTCCTTATAGAATCATAAATATTATCCGTATAAAAATGGTAGATGAGACTGTCAGTGTCTGTATAGAATAATTTTACATTTTCATTGAAATTATTTTTGACATAATTATAATGAAAGTCATAAATATAAGTTTTAGAAATATCTAAAATACTAAAACCTGTGTAAATTGGTTTATTGAATTTGACTCGTGTGCGGTTCATTTGGATGATGACTAAATCCTTATCAAAGATTACACTGCTGTGAAAATTCGGCTTTGATATCCAGATTTCAGCCCCCCAACGGCCTTCCCACTTGGTCACCAGCTTGACATGCATTTGCTTCCGAACATTCTCCATCGTTTTCCCAAACACAGCATTATTCATGAGTTTGTAGAAATTTTTCTCAAACTCGTTCTGGGAATTTTTCCTGTATTCTGTGTTGAGATCGATGTATTTTTTTAACCAGGCACTCTGATTAAATTTCAACACTCGATGAATTTTTGTCAACCTCAAACCAAGACTCAAGTATTGTTTAAGGTTTTCATAGTGAATTACATAATTCTTCTTCGAATTCAGAGTGGTGAGAAGTTTTGGTTGCTTTGATTCACCGTTGGGGGGCACAATGCGTTCAGGGCATAGCGGCAAATCTCGATGGCTTATGTGTAACTCTTCTGGGTATTGGAGATCCACCTCCAAAATGTATCCAACACTTGAATCATCGGGAATATTTTGAACGTTGAGAGAACTCCAATCCTCCATCCAAATGAATCCTCCGTGTGGTAGATAATGACTCATGGCGGCTCCGTATAAATTATTTACATCAAAGTACATGAGGTATGATACGGGGTCCTCAGGATTATAGTCATTCCCCATGTACTTATTATTTGCTTTGCCATATCTATTTGAGCATTGAGATAATCCTCCTCTAATACCCTTTTCGATGAAAAGCAGCATCTCTGGATCTTGAAATAACTCCAGCTCTACTTTTGTCATCTTCAACATGGCATCAAAAGCGAGTCCGGGCGCAGTATAATAGTGGAGAGGATCCAAATTATATGCTTGAAAACAACTCTCTCGGAAATTTTCGAAAATATCAGTCAATAATAACACGTCAGTCTTCAAATATAAATCGGAATATTCACCCAGAGTTTTGATGTCAAAATTCCTCCAGATGTTGCAAGCATGATTGTAGTCCTCGTCAGATATGTCAGCATCATTCAATAGCGAATAGAAATGTTCTTTTCCGGGTAATTTTCTTTCCTCAAGTTTCTCCCATGAATCCATATATTCATATGGGAATACTCCTTTGCGCGTGACGAGTTTAAACTGGTTGAAGTTGGTGTAATAACTAGACGTAATAATTTTTTTATCATCAGATAAATATGATGACAATTTATCTATACTGCTCGCCATGAATCGAAGTGAGTCAATAAATCTCAAATGAACTTTTGTCGCTCCTACTGATTTTGTAAACGAAATATATTTTTCCTTATTAATGGGGAGTAATTTCACCGAACCTTCAAATTGTTTGGCTAAAGCCTTAATAAAAAAAAGGGAATCATAACCAGATAAGTTGTGAAAAACTACGGGGATTGTACATACCTCCTTCTAGTTCAAATTACAGCCTGGATGCGCAGCGCCTCGATATTTCCCCGTGAAATGACAGTGATCCCGGTGCTTCACCGCTTTATCTGTGAATATGTCTCCACAAATGTGGCAATTTTTCGCTGCATTAAATTCCTTCCACATATCTGCCGTCAAATACATGGACTCATGGCGTTGTAATTCGGTATCTACACTCACAGCTAAATTACGCAATTGTTCAATAAACCACTCGATACAATCCCGCCCCCGATAAACATACAGTTCAGACTTTGAGTCATCATAATTACACTTTACATAATATGCTACACTATATGGCACATGCTTTTGATAAATTTTAGTATTGTCATTATTGTCATGAGGTAATTTTTCCAACAAACATTCTGTATCGGCATATACAACAAAGGGAACGCGAAGCTGATGCTTGAAATTTTTAAACTTTAAATATTTGTCATTATTTGCGGGGAATATCATGCGACACTTGTTTATGGAGATGCAATCCATTCTGTGTTTTGCATAAGATTTCTCCACTTTGAAATGACACAAGCATCTATCACATATAAAGGCGCGATGTTGAGTCTTCGATAATTGAGTGCTGAGTAGTCTGGAGAGGTTGGAGATCCATGTATAATGGAAAATTTTTTCAGTTGGCCGTTGATCATCTTTTTTTTCAATCATCAATAGATGGATGGTGTTCTCAGCTTCTTGGAGTGTCGTTGGGGGTCGTGAGCTTAAATATAGCGGAACGATCCATTCTTTTCCTGTGTCTTCATCACATTCAATTATGTATACATTTATCGACATGTGATTTAGTTTTTCAAATTTTGATATATCCTTTATAGCCATAGGGTAATTGAACATACCGAAATTTTTAATTACTGTACCGAACGGTGGATAAGAATTCGTTCGATTTTTATTTCCAATATTGCAACGAGCCGCCATAATGGACCACAGGAACCAGTATGAGTCGTCTTCGTTTCGAACATTGATGACAGCCTTTTTCAGTTGAATCCACCGGGGTACCTCAACAAAACTTGAACCTCCACGTAATGGATTATATTTATTAATATTTACATCCATATTTATGACTTCCCGGAGAGACCATCCTGAATCCTTCCCTTGGAATTCATCCACCTTGGCTAAAAGTTTATTTTTTATCAATTCTTCAAACCACTGGTTGAGCTGGATAGATTCCAAGACAATCTCATTTTTTGTGCTGAAAAATTTATCTTCCTCCAAAAATTCTCCATTTTTTCGAACTTCATATTTACACGATGTAGCGAAGCTACTTATTTATCGTTCGAATTATTTCACTATATTATATTCGCACCGGCTTAGCAGCCGAATACCTGACTACGTCACCTCGTGACGATTCGTCATATTTCGGGCACCCTCGATCGTATGATCTAATTGCCTATATCGTCGCGAGAGACTGATTCGTCATAGTTCTCAAGGTGTAAACATCGACACATTCGCTGTAAATAAATTCCATTCGATTTCTACTGTTATAACGCGTGTTATAATTTCATTAACCCGTCCAACATTCCCAAGTATCCCACAAGTGGTGACCCCGACGGGATCCTTTTAACGTGATCAATAAAATTATCGTTTTAACGTGTTCAGAGTGAAATAGTTGCCGTTAAAATTAAAGTAATGTTCGATCGCGTGGTTTTCGTGGATCATTCGAGCTTTGGTTTGCTCAACTCGAAGGGCAATTTCACCTCGCAGGTATCGAAAATGANCGTCGCGAGAGACAGATTCGTCATAGTTCTCAAGGTGTAAACATCGACACATTCGCTGTGAATAAATTCCATTCGATTTCTACTGTTATAACGCGTGTTATAATTTCATTAACCCGTCCAACATTCCCAAGTATCCCACAAGTGGTGACCCCGACGGGATCCTTTTAACGTGATCAATAAAATTATCGTTTTAACGTGTTCAGAGTGAAATAGTTGCCGTTAAAATTAAAGTAATTTTCGATCGCGTGGTTTTCGTGGATCATTCGAGAAGCGTTGGATTTTTCGACACGTGCTCGGTAGCGTTATATCGTTCAACGCGCTTGTGTTACCGCGTGTGATATTTTGTGCATCGTGGTGCATCGCTGAGCACCCAGAGACGTTGTGCTGCACCGTGAAAATTATCACGAACAATTTCGCCGTGATTAGTGCACTTTTAGACGATTTTAGTGATTTTTCAGCAAAATGCCTGACGAGCCCGACACAACACAGGCATTGAGACGCCTCGTGGTTCGACCGGCACCATTTTCTGCCGAACGCCCGGAGCTTTGGTTTGCTCAACTCGAAGGGCAATTTCACCTCGCAGGTATCGAAAATGAACTCGACAAATTCCACATGGCTGCCGTCCACCTCGACACGCATGCCGCAGCTGAGGTTCAGGACATCATACTGCATCCACCTGCTCAAACTCCATATAAGGCATTAAGAGAAGCCCTCGTGGAGAGACTCACGGCTTCACAGGAGGCAAGACTACACCAACTCCTGGACAAAGAGGTTCTCGGTGATCGTAAGCCCTCACAATTTTTAAGACATTTAAAATTTCTTGTCGACAATATTCCAGAAAATATTCTGAAAACAAAATGGCTGTCAAAATGGCTATCGTCTCCACCAATTATTAACACCATTTCTCCAGGCACTGATCCAGCCGTTGCCGCCCTGGAACAGAGATTTTCGCGTCTCGAACTTTGCATTTCTGAACTAGCGAACGCAATAAAAAACGAACGCTCCCGCTCTCACTCACGTTCCAAGTCTCGTTCAAGACCTCGTTCAAGGTCATGCAGTCAAAGATGGGAAAAATGCTGGTATCATTTCAAATTTAATGATCAAGCCACTCGATGCAGGCCTCCTTGTTCAATGTCGACGGGAAACGAACCGTCGGATCATTAGCGGCGGTAAACGATCCAATCGTCCGCTCACACCGCCTATTCGTATCGGATATTAATACCAACGTCAAATATTTAATCGATACCGGCGCGGATTTGTGCGTATATCTACGAACGCTTTTCCCTGGCAAAAATAAGGCAACGGAATACATGTTGTACGCAGCAAATGGTACACGGATACACACATACGGCCGTACTGTCCTCTCGTTCAATTTCGGCCTCAGAAGGGATTTTTCCTGGCGTTTCACTATTGCGGATGTCGAAAAGCCAATTATCGGCGCAGATTTTCTCGCGCATTTTGGACTTTTACCTGATTTAAAGAACAATTGTCTATTAGATTCAGCAACCGGTTTATCGACGCGATGTATAGCGTCATTATCGAATATCGTTTCAACAATTAAAGTTTACCGGCCGACCGAATCGTCTTGGACAGATCTACTTGCCGAATTTCCGTCAATAACTAAACCGGATGGAAATTTTCAATTGACAAAACACACAACGGTCCATCATATCGCAACAACGCCCGGACCTCCTGTATCGGGTAAAGCTCGTCGTCTCGCCCCAGACGAATTAAGGATCGCACAACAGGAATTTCAGAAAATGATAAAGCTCGGTATCGCTCGTCGTTCAAAGAGCCCCTGGTCTTCACCGCTACACCTGGTGCCCAAGAAATCTGGCGATTGGCGACCCTGTGGAGATTTTCGCGGACTTAACGCTCGTACGATACCGGATCGGTATCCAGTTCGCGTACTAGAAGATTTTACCGCCAATTTCGCAGGCAAAAAGATATTTTCGACCGTCGATTTCGTTCGAGCTTTCAATCAGATTCCTGTCGCACCGAATGACATCTGCAAAACAGCAATAATTACGCCTTTCGGTTTATTCGAATTTCCATTCATGACGTTTGCACTTCGAAATGCTTCGCAGACATTTCAGTGATTTATCGATGAAGTAACACGAGACGTAGATTTCGTTTTTCCGTATATCGACGACATCTTAGTTGCCTCTAAAGACCCCGAAGAACATAAAAAACACCTTCGTCTCCTATTTCAACGCTTGGCAGAGTATGGAGTTGTCATCAATATCGCCAAATGTCATTTCGGAGAGCCAGAAGTCGACTTTCTCGGTTATCGTGTAACGGCGGAAGGAATTCGTCCGCTTCCCGAAAAAGTTGAAGCTATCGTCAACTTTCCTCGACCAGAGAAAATTACGAAGTTACGTGAATTTCTCGGCATGATTAACTTTGATCTTTTATTTTATTTAAATTTAAATTTATTTAAAAGGGTCTCATCCAGTTCCGTGGACTACAGAAGGAGAAGCCGCCTTCAATGCCTTTAAGAAACAACTGCAAGATGCAACGCTGTTAGTGTACCCAGATACGTGTACTACCGTGGGCTGTTTTTACCGACGCGACCGAATTTGCTATCGGCGCCGGTCTTCAACAGCGCAGAGGTACCGTCTGGGAGCCGCTCGCCTTCTTCAGTAAGAAGCTTCAACCTTCCCTGAGGAAGCGATGCCCATACGACAGAGAGCTCCACGCAATTTATGAAGCAGTTCGTAAGTTCAGGCACATTTTTGAAGGTCGTCACGTGACCATTTATACTGATCATAAACCGCTGCTGCATGCTTTCAAACAAAATCCTGATAAAGCAAATCCTTGGCAGTTCCATCGCCTTGATTTTATCGGTCAGTTTTCAACAGATATTCAGCATGTCGCAGGTAAAGATAACGTTGTTGCCGACGCCTAATCGAGAGTCGAAGCCATATCCACAGCAATCTCGACGGCCGAACTAGCACAGGCACAAGATGCCGAACTGCAAGAACGTCTGCAAGACCCGAATGGCGTCCTTCAACTACGACCTATCAACATGCCAGAGAGTCCAACTCCAATTTACTGTGACGTCAACGATCAGCTTATTCGTCCCTATGTACCATTACCGCTACGTAAGAGAGTTTTTGACACTCTGCATAGCGTCAGTCATCCAGGGGCTAACGCATCAACTCAGCTGGTTGCTCAACGTTTCGTCTGGCCGAGTTTAAAGAAAGACTGTCGTCTTTGGACTCGTGCATGTCTCGCATGCCAGAAGAATAAAATTTCACGACACGTGGCATCGCCGATTCAAGACTTTCCCGGGGGAAGAACAAGACGCTTCGAACACATTCATGTCGACATCATCGGACCATATGTACCGTCCAGAGGTTGCCGTTATTGCCTGACAATAATCGACAGGTTTCCACATTTCCGATTCCCGACATTACCGCTGAGACCGTTGCCGGTGTGCTCTACGCAAACTGGATTTGTCGTTATGGCGTTCCGCTTCGGATCACGACAGATCAAGGGACACAATTCGAGAGCCAACTCTTCAACGCTCTCGCTCGACGTACAGGCAGCAGACATATTCGCACGACGGCGTTTCACCCGCAAGCTAACGGCATGGTGGAACGTCTACATCGCCAAATCAAAGCAGCAATACGGTGTCACGAGAGTCCTCATTGGGTAGATACCCTCCCCACCGTGCTTTTTGGAATTCGTTCAGCGTGGAAAGACGATCTTAACGCCACATCTGCCGATATCGTATTTGGAGAGCCACTTCGATTACCAGAAGAATTTCTCGCTCCTGCTCCGAGCAATAGCCTACCGGCAGTAACGATTGCCGATAGACTCAGAAACCACTTCGCTGAGCTCGCTCCAGTTCCCGGCACACGACACGGCCAACGTAAGGTATTCGTATTTAAAGAACTCGCCTCATGTTCGCACGTTTTTGTTCGTTTAGATGCTGCTCATCATGCATTTACGCCACCGTATGAAGGACCACATCGTGTCATATCGCGATACGAGAAGCATTTCATTGTCTGGATCAATGGTCAAGAAACTGTCGTATCCATTTGACCGTCTGAAGCCAGTATTTTCCATTGCCGAAGACGAAGCAGCCGACGCTGACTTGCCGGATGACGACAACGATTCAGACGACACTCTATTACCGTCGTCAGAACAATCGACCCCTGGTACGACACCAGATGCCTCACCGCAACCTGGACCATCTAGACGCAGATCATCATCTTGGGCTCCATCGAGTGACGCAAGATCATCTTTGGACTCAACTCCTCGACCAGTACGAAAACGCGTCAGGTTCAGTCAATAAACTCACTCAATATTCAATTTTTTTTTCAAATCACGTATACCGTTTTTAGTGCCATTTTAACGCGTATACATTGCCTATATTGTATATATTGTACATAGCTAACTCCCTCTTTTTTTTCCGACACAGAAGGGGAGTATTGTAGCGAAGCTACTTATTGATCGTTCGAATTATTTCACTATATTGTATTCGCACCGGCTTAGCAGCCGAATACCTGACTACGTCACCTTGTGACGATTCGTCATATTTCGAGCACCCTCGATCGGATGATCTAATTGCCTATATCGTTGCGAGAGACAGATTCGTCATAGTTCTCAAGGTGTAAACATCGACACATTCGCTGTGAATAAATTCCATTCGATTTCTACTGTTATAACGCGTGTTATAATTTCATCAACCCGTCCAACATTCCCGAGTATCCCACACACGATAACACTACGTTCACTTTTAAACCACGTTCCTTTTTTAAAGCATTTTTAAGTCGCACACAAACCATTCGGCGAGCATCATTCAAAAATTTAATTAAATCTTGTTTTTTCCAATTAATGATGACCATGCGTCCTTCAAATGCACTTTGAATATCCTCCCATCGCACTCTATCAGTTAACTTATCACTCAACCCTCTTCCAACGGTTTCCAAGGCTTTAAATGAAACTTCGAATGTTTTCTATCGCGATAACATATATGTCAAACGCAATTTTTGACCCTGAGAGACACCCTCATCCAAAAGTTGTTCGACCTCTCGCGTCTTACCACGGATGTCATGGAGACTTCGTTGGATTTCCGCTGGTCTTCGCTCCATCTTCACGATATCATATTCTTCCTCCAAACGCTTGAGCCACTGCTTGCACACAAGAGAATTCATCGTGACAAAAATTGAAACGTTACTCGTAAGTCTTACGTAAGAACTGATGGAAAATCATGGAAAACCTCGGCTTTATAGTCTAAACAATGGGAGGGGGTAAATCACGTGAAAAAATACAAAGATAGAAGTTTTCGCAGAAGGCGAGATAATTTTTTGTGAAAAGGTGTTCTCAAGATCACTTATCACGAAAGGAAATTGAGTCTAAAAAGCTTTCATTTTTTTTACATTCTTACTCTTTTAAGCCTGATCTAGCTAAAATTCTCGGGAATAAGGGTGATAAATCATGTAGGGAAACAATTTACAGAAATTTTCATGGATGACGCGATAATTTTTTGTGAAAAGGTGATTTTAAGATCACTTATCTCGAGAGAAAATTGAGTCTGAAATACTTTCACTTTTTTTCTTACACCTATTCTTACCCTTATCTAGCTGAAATACAGGAAAATAGGGGTGTCATAAATCATGTGTAAAATAAGTTTTTCTGAGATAGAAGACAAGGTATTTCNACAAGGTATTTTGAACATCATATCCTAGTCTGCTCTTGAGATTTTTCAGATAAATTCTCATGATTTATAAGAGTGATCCTACAGCTTTCCACATTTTTACTCTCGCTGAATCATATAGCTTTTAAATCTGCTGATCAGATAACGGAGTAGAGTACAGATTTTATCCAGAGGGATTGAGTATACCTTTCCGACAATTCCCCAATCGATGACCCTTTCAAATTTTA
Organism: Diachasma alloeum; assembly: GCF_001412515.2. NCBI lineage: Eukaryota > Metazoa > Arthropoda > Insecta > Hymenoptera > Braconidae > Diachasma > Diachasma alloeum. Next base: position 149,638 of record NW_021680436.1, on the reverse strand, counting down.
TGATTTGAAAATTGAGGCAGTGTACAAATTTTTCGATGCAGATAGTACCTTTGGAATTCTCCATATACCCCTAATTTCACAAGTAATGGATTTTTCAAATTTTATAACTCAGATATTGCTGTTGTACGGGATTTTTTTTCTTTTCATAGTCTAGAGGGGGTTGCCCCAAAACGGTCTACTATCTCGAGTTGATGCCTTTAGCAGTGCACCCCTAATGGTTGGAAGGATAGGTATTTTAGCAGATCACCTCTTTCTTCGAGGGTGGTCTAGTAATGAGAGGTCTGATAGGTTTTCTCCACCAATAAAGTAATGAAGCACTCGGTCTGGGTTATACGAATAGTTTTTGGGTATTTTATTGTTTGTAAGGTAAGTGGTCTGTGTTAGCCATTTTTCTATGTGCAAACCCCCGAAAAATTCTCGTGGTGGGGTTAGTTTACTTCTATAAATGCCATATGTCAGTCACCCTCAATTCACAGTCTACCACAACGTCTTCAAACGACCGGAAATCGTAACAGTTCATCCAAGTGTTTGTGGAAGTTTTCGTGTTTGTGCAAAATGAATCCCATCCAGGAATACGTGGCAATTAAGGAGAATGTTTTCTGCCCATTGGAGTGGGTTAGAAGATATACAGCGGAATACCTGTGCGAGGAGCTGGAGAAGACCATGGTTCTCCACGCGGAGAATGAAGCCATTCTCCAACATTTCCCCCTTTTGGCCGCCCACGTGATGTTGGACCCTCCGGCAACAGTGTGGGTCACCGCTCATCCCGCAGTGGGTTTGATGTGGGAGTTCTTGCTCGACGAGGACTTTGAAGAGCGCACCACCAAGTACCAGGCTCGACTTCGGGAGGAGCAAGCGGAGCGAGAGTTGGCCATTAGAAGAGCAGAAGAAGAAGGAGACGGAGAGGCTGAGGATGAGGACGAAGATGGCAGCGTCATCATCATTCATGAAGATCCCCGCCAGGAACTCAACAGGATGGAGACCGACGATGATGACGTCGTCATCGTCTGGGAAGGTTCGTGCCGGGAAGTGGCAATGGAGACCGACGATGATGATGACGTCATCATAATTGATGATGTCTGGAGACCTGAGGAGCAAATGATGCTTGGGGATGATGATGATGATGATGATGATGATCATGATCATGATGACGATAGTTGGATCAACAGTTCCAGCATCATGAGGAGTGTCTGCTGCATCAACAGACTCAGCATCAACAGTCTCAGCAGCAGCCTTGGCATCATCCCCAGCACCATCAACAGCCCGAGTATCAACAACACCCTTCGCATCATCCCCAGCACCATCAACAGCCCGAGCATTAACAGCACCTTTGGTATCATCCCCAGCATCATCAGCAGCCTCATCAGGAGGTAGAAAATCTCACTTTCTACCCGTCAGCTCTGGTAAGTACTAAGCCCTCACTGCCTCTTCTTCCTTATCAACAAAAATTATTATAACTTTTTTTTTTCTGCTTACAGGGTTATCCAGGGTATGTGGAGCTGAGACCTGGAGTCAACTTCCCAGAAGCCTGGGCCCACCAAATCTCCAGAGCTCAGTTGGATGAGCTTATAACGCGGAGGATTCAGGATGGGCAAATGGGGAGGCCAGCCAGACCCATCGATCTGGCTCCGCAAGGATGGCTGCTGATTCTCAACGGGGCCTACATGTTGGTGCCTCGAGAGAGCTGGGAGCTCCTGACGGGGATTAGCTCTGAGGGTTGTGATGGTGTTGGTGCCATGAATTTGCCAATGATCCAATGGCAGCACGAGGCGTAAAATGTCATAATTAATGGAAAAAAATTATGTGAAAAATTAATATTTATCTATATATATCTTTTAGTAACAACTATAATGTATAAAATTTTAGTCAGTAATGTTCATGAATAAAAAAAGTTAAATTTAAATATTCTTTGTTTATTTGACGTCCCATCCTTTTTATAGCTTAAGCTTTCTTCGACGCTCCGCCACAGCATTGCACTCCAAAACCGCGAATTAAAACCGTGAATCAAAACCGCGAATTAAACCGCGAATTAAAACCGCGAAATTACTGATTAATTGGAGGCGCCTGGGGGGGGGGGGGATAGGCCATCAGGCTCAAGAATGCGCGAATTAACTGATTAATTTGCCTACCACTTACGAGCGACCTCTCAAGAACCGACCCTTCCTACAGCGTTGGCCCAAAAATCCGCGAATTAATCCGCTAATCAAAACCGCGAATTAAAACCGCGAAATTACTGATTAATTGGAGGCGCCTGGGAGGGGGGGGGCAGGCCGTCAGGCTCAAGAATGCGCGAATTAACTGATTAATTTGCCTACCACTTACGAGCGACCTCTCAAGAACCGACCCTTCCTACAGCGTTGGCCCAAAAATCCGCGAATTAATCCGCTAATCAAAACCGCGAATTAAAACCGCGAAATTACTGATTAATTGGAGGCGCCTGGGAGGGGGGGGGCAGGCCGTCAGGCTCAAGAATGCGCGAATTAACTGATTAATTTGCCTACCACTTACGAGCGACCTCTCAAGAACCGACCCTTCCTACAGCGTTGGCCCAAAAATCCGCGAATTAATCCGCTAATCAAAACCGCGAATTAAAACCGCGAATTAAATCCGCGAATTAAACCGCGAATTAATCGGCCACCTAGCACCCACTCGCGGGACACCCTGAGGCAGACCCTTCTGACCCTTCGCAAAACGTTTGAGCCAGACACGGCCTCCTACATCTACTGTTGGACTCTGTCGAGTATAAAAGCCATAATTTGCTGTTATTAGTTTGATGATGTGCTACCCTAATTAATTGAAGAATTAGTGATATTTATACTTCCCAGCCTAGGACTTTTAATATTGTGAGTGAAGTGCGAGTAGTCACACTAGAATGTGAAAAGGAAAAAATATAAGTGGAAATCCGTAATGATTTTTCAAAACAATTTTTCCCTGTAAATTTTATCAAATGATATTTTTGTGGAGAGGAATTAACGATTCGATCCTGTCCCCTCAATTTCTTTTAAAGTAGATCATTCATTTCAAATACTTCTAAACAAAGATCAGCATGAATATTATCCACGATTATTACTTCAATCCTTTATCATTTTTGTAAACTACTCTTAATCCATTGCAGTTGCTCCGCGTCATCAGACATAGAGACGCTGCAGCGGTAAACCTGGTATCTCTCTCTACGTACCTATGAGCCCTAAACGCATCAGGGAGCCCCGAACAATAGCATCACATACTTGTCTTTCATATTTGTATATTCAATCAAAGACCTGAAATTTCTCGGCATCGCTGACTTGAATGAGTATATATGTTCCTGTTTGTGGATTATTTGGTTAGTATATAAATATCTTCGTGTGGTCAAGGAAGCAACTAAAATGGCACTTCGAAGCGATAAAGTAAAATCGTCTTAACAAATTTTAAACTCCACTTACATTTTCATAAAACTGTTATTATTATTCATTGGCAGTGACATTCAGTACACTCTCTTATTTGATTTCATGTGTGATTGAAAATGAATTCTTAATTGACCTAAACGAACTCTTAAACATTATTAGTCACACAGTAATTCATCTGACGTGTGATCGTATCTCTATGATAATATCGTGAGTATTGTTATACGCTGAGTGCAACAGTGTGATTTGGATAAAACTTTACTGGCCCCGAGGGTGGGGGGTGAAGTGGGCAAGGAGCCGCCTTTAGTATGTAATAATGGAAACAGTCTCAGATTAAGATAAATTCAATATTTCTTTGAATATCACTGTGGGTTTAACTAGAGGATCAATATCCTTCAGACGCAGTAAATTTCGATGATCGTAAGGAGGTTTGGGCAATCTTTGAATGCAGCAGGAGTAAGGTCGCGTGTAGAAGTACTTATGTTTCAATGCCTGAAAATGAATAACACAAATTTCGTTAAGATAAAAGTTTAAACGGTCACAAAAATTGTAATGAATTTTTTAAAAAATAATATTACATCAATTGCTGTCAACCGCTTCGATGAATTGTAGACCAAAATATTCCGAATGAGATCCAGGACTTCTGAAGTGACATCCGGTACCACCTGCTCCCATAGCATACCTTTTTGGTAGGGGAACGTTATTTTATTATAATCAGGGAGAGAGTGAAGGTCGGGCCATGTTTCCACTGTTGGTGTACCAAGTTGTCGCAGGACCATTGCTAGTTGCTCGATATCTGATTCACCCTTAGCAAACAAAAAACAAACTTTTCAATTTTTCAGAAAAATGATCTAATTTAGATGGATTCATTTACAATACGTATGGACAAATTCAAGTAAAAATCTTGGCTTATTTATTAGAAAATTCTATCAGGAGTAACTTAGGTTATTTTGATTGGAAATTTCGAATCAATTCCGCTCTATTCTTCAAATCTATTCTTCAAATGATTAATTTAAGATCAGGGATACTAAATGATTTCCATTCAGTATGATGATTATTGCATCAAAAATCGGTACAATATTCATCTTCATAATATTCCTTATATTGTAAATCAGGACATATTCCAGATTTTTTCCATAATCGTTGGTCCGGTTTCGTGCCTTGAAAATGTTAATTCCATCGAAATGACTCAGATAATTTTTTTGACATTCAAAAGACCTAAACAAGTTTTTGGAATTTTGAAGAAATTTTACCATATATAAAAATTCAATTGTTCCGATTTTTTAGTTTTTTGACTACGTTCTTAGCCAAAAATTCTCCACGGATTGTGAGTTATGAACCAAGCATATATCTCAAGAACTTTTTCAAAGAATAATTTGATCTATGCCACATTACATGCTAGTAATTGATAAATTTGTGATGAAGTGGGTTCGTTATGTCCTCGATGGGACGTGTGGGGAAACGAAATAATATAAAATTAATACGCTCGCATGCACCGGTCTCGAGTAGTGAGGTTAGAATTAAGCGAATGAAGGAATAAGTCGAATGATGAGTGCCAACGAGAAGTTCTCACTCACTAGGAACAACAGGAAGTGAGGAACCACCGGAGAGGACTACCTATAGGCCTGGGTAATGAGTCACCACGTTCTGGAACCATGAAAAACACCCACCGAAAACCTCACACAGTCACGTCATTCATATCTGTCATAACATTGGCCCGCGGGGCAATTCAAATCCCGTGCGGACTTAAAAGAATATTCCATGAGGATGCAGCTGGTTCCGAAACTCACGCAACCGCACACAAACTGACAGCAGTATGGGTAATCTCTGAGGCCCATCTACGGGGCAATCCTCCACGTCAGACAGGCATCACAGACCACCTGATCCCCATGGGGATACTCTGCAGAGTACACACCGGAGGTAATAGTCGGCGTAACACGTAACCAGTGAAATATGTAAATGAAGCCGGCATTGGCCAATAATTTAAAATCACGGCCAATGTCAAGGGCCAAAAGAAATGGAGTGAGACAACCAGGGAGAAAGAGGAGAATTGAGTAGATAAGTAATGCGGGTTCTGGCCCAACGGTCCGGCGGAGACCTGATCAGAAGGCCCCAGCGAGGGGTCTGGGTGGGTGAAAGGGTTAATTAATCCGCGCTAATTAATTAATTATTGATTGATTTACTTATTGATTAATTAATTGATTAATTAGTTAATTAATTAATTACCAAATTCATTGGCAAGTTCTGGCCCAACGGTCTAGGGGAGACCTGACCAGAGGGCCCCCGCCAGGAGGCTGGGTGGGTGGAAGGATTAATTAATCCGCGCTAATTAATTAATTAAGTAATTAATCAATTATCAAATTCATTAGTAGATTCTGGCGCAACGGTCTAGTGGAGACCTGACCAGAGGGCCTCCGCAAGGGCGGCTGAGTGGATGGCTGGTTGATTAATTCGAGATCCGCGGTTTTAATTCGCGGTTTTATTGGCGGTTCAATTAATTGCATTCTCAGGTAAGAAATGATATACCTGGTGAATGGAGGGTGGTGACGATTGAGTGAAAGGGTTGATGACGATATCAGTCGCGGTCCGTGGGGGGGGGAGGGGGGAGGGAGTCATATTTATACACACTATTGACATTTTTAAACCCTCCTTCCATTTCTGGCGCCATTTCATCTAAACAGGTCTGAACCTGTCAACGTCCGGCTGAAGATGAGGGAGGGGGTGGTGAAGTAGACATTATCCAGACCACCCCCTTTGACATTTCCAGATGGCCCTTCTAAAAACACGTTAGAACCTGTATCCCCTTTAGATTTTCCAAAGTGGAGGATCAGTCTTCAAACATGTCACATCCGATGATATTAACCACATGACCCGTCCGAGTATTCCACACTCCACTTCATATTTCACTCAGAAATGTCAAAACATGTTCTTCCATTCTTTGATCGTTGCCGACCCATGAGAAAAACGTCTGTTAATATACAGGGTGTTCATCTGAAAAATTGTAGGGTTTTGAGGGGGACATCCGATGTAGTCATTATTTTGATTTTTCAAGCTCACGCTTGCAAGCTGCAAGCACGAAGTGCTTTTTTCAAATGGCAACCGCATTTTTTACTGTAATGAAACTTGTTCACCTTGATCAGTTGTTTTCAGAAACCTCATCATTTATTTAATTTCATCTCATTTTACTCGAAAAATGTCATAAAAAAAGTTTTGTGGCCAAATGGAAGATTCAGACTTTTTTAGCGTGACGCAAGATGCACCACGTGGAGGTAAAGTCTGCTTCGCATCCCGTGCGCTAAAAAAAAGAAAAAAATAGCGCGAACATGTGTGGAAGTTAATGAGCATTTACAAAAGTTGTTCAACATTCCCACCGTTTACTTGCAGACATAAACTCAATTCGCTGGCGGAAATTCTCAACAAAGATGTTGATTACTTTCCAACGATGTTGATGATCAATGTGTTGCGTCCAGTGAGAATTTTCCCTTGACCAATAATAACAATTGTGTCGATTAAACGATCCAGTACTCCGGAACGTTACCTCGTCGCTAAAGAGAACGTACTGAAAAAAATGTGGATCTTCATTCAGTCTCTGCAACGCCCAGTTATAAACATCAACATGGTTTTCCCTGTCTTGCGCAGACAATGCTTGAGTCAAAGTTATGTGCTACGGCTGGTAGCGGCCAGATCGCAGAATTCTTTGTGCTTTACTCCGTGGTACTCCTAAATCCCGTTCAATTTCTCTCCAACTGACGTGAGGATTCATGTGAATCATAGCTTATATTGCAATAACTCGGAGATCATCAGGATTAATACCTTGTTGTACTTGTTATTGTCGTCCTCGAAGGATTCTCCCTCTTCTACTCGATTTCTGCTCGAACTCCTTTCGATCCTCCGGATAACTAAATCTGTAGGATAATGTAGTCGATTGCGGTACTGTTCTCGATATGTTCGAGCAGCGGCTCGATACACTCCCCTACACTCTCCCAAAACAAGTAAAATATCGACAATTTCACTGGCTGAATACATCGTGATGTGTTCAATGAAATAACAAGTGATACTAACTTGATTCGGGTTGAATTGGCACCGATTAGAATAAAAGAATCCTCGAAGGAGTAGGGAAATGTTTTGTTTATTGTTTACATTTGATAATTCCGGTGTGTAAACAGATGAATGGAACAATTACACCAAGATGGGCCAAGGATGTTTGAATCTTGAATTCGACCACAGAACTCATCAAGATGAACAAGTTTCATTAGGGTAAAAAATACGATTGTCATTTGAAAAAAAAAACTTTGTGCTTGCAGCTTGCAAGCGTGAGATTGATAGCTGAAAATAATAACAACATCGGACGTCCCCCTCGAAACCCTACAATTTTTGTATCAAACATTTTTTTGTTACCCCTTGAGAGATATTTAGCCGCATCTTTTCAGATGGGACACCCTGTATATATATACTCATAGTTGTTCTTAAAAAATGAATATACAAGGAGTGGGGTATTCTGTAAATAACCCAAGAAAATTCAATGCTCATCATCAGTCCATAAAATTATCCTCAGTAAGGAACAGTATCATTTTCAAAATTAATGAACGGTATTTTTTTTTGTTTTATTTTTCTTGGGTGGCGAATACAACGAAATCAAATTCATGCAGATGAGGAGGGGGGCTATAACTGAAATTACAAATGAAATAGAACAATAAAATTTTCACTTTTTTCTTTATTCAAAATTCTTTTCTTTACAAAATGAGAATTTTTATGATTATAACTAATAATCATGAAAATATAAGAAGTACATAAATAAATATTACAATTAAAAGTTTTTTTTTTAAAGAATTATTACACATTACACAATCTCTTATCATAGGGGGTAGTCCATCAAAAGTATCACCATCGATTTTATGATAATCTTCCAAACAACGTCTACATCTTTTGATATACCAATCAGCTCTCATAGCATCAATCAACTTGTCCTAACCCTGATCATCATGGCATGCAGCGATGGAACCTATAAATGAATGTGGCAGATATGCAATATCTTCACAATGCATCAAATTTAAACTGTTCAATTTGTAGTAAATATTGAAGGATCGATCTACGGATCGTACTATTCTTTTCTTCATCGTCCAGTTTTTGAGTAGCTCCACATTTTTTACGGCACATGCCTTGTTGTCGTCTCTATAATTATGAAATGGACAAGTACGAGATGGTAAATCGTTGAATTTGGCTAGTGATGGGCAATCATGGAAAATTTCTTCAATATTAACTACTAGCGGTGCTAATACAGGACCAGAAATTTTTTTCAACCACTCTTCTTTCTCTTCACCTTTCACATAAATTGTACCAATATTTTCCCACTTTTGCACTAATTGTCCAACTTTCTCCTATGATCTATTTCCATAATCCCAGGGTAATCCATGATGATGACGCTCAAGCTACAAAGCTACACTTCTATGCTTCGCTGGTAAACTGGAGAATCTCCATGGGGGCTTGAAAAACCAGACGTTAGGGTATCTAACCCCAGAATCCAAAACTGTGTATGTGAATTCTTTTACAATAAACTCGTTGAAGAAAGTTTGGAAGCTTTGTATGTACACGAGTAGCTACATGGTGACTAATGAAATGATGCTACTCACATGAGAATTTATATCCCCCACCCCTTCCCTTAACTTAACTTCCCTTAACTCCCCTACTTTCTTCACCCCTCCGCTTATGGGGTTATAATGTACTACTCGATCGTGCAAAATAAGGCAATAAGCAGCAGTCTCCGGAGAAAAACTCAATTTGGTTTCAAAGTCCAGGCGGACATTCACTGGACCAAATTTCAAGGATTCATTTTGTTTAGAACAATCAATTACTACTAGTGGTGTAATATTTGCAATATATGCTTTAGTTAATAATAGATTGTTTATTTGTTGATCGTAATATGCTGATTAAAAGTTTGAATATATAACATAGAGTACCGAAAACTGATTCTTAGCCATATCTACATCTAAATTTCTATATGGATAACATTGAGAATTTAGGAATAATTTAATATCGGCGATGCTACAATGGTCAAAATTGCTAGCATTTTTCATATCCTTATTTTTTTTATCTGTTTGGAAGCCTAGAATGACATAACGTGGTTTCTCAAGCTGCGTTGCGGTTTTTATCTTCCACACGTGTTTTGTTGTCGCCGGAAGCATTGGATATATTCATATAATTCCCATGATCTGAAGCTCATCGCTATTGCAGGATCTTTCTGGATGAAATTGAGCAACTCAATCTTCTTAGTATCCGACAGTGTAACATATGGGATCAACCACTCAATTTTGTTAAAGTTGATCTTCACATCTTCTTTTGCGGTTTGAATCAGAGCATTATTATCATGACGAGCCCTGATTAAAACCAGTTGATGCTTCACATTGACCTTAATTTTTCGATAATTTTCAGCAAATCCCAGCAGAATACTCAATGGGATGGAAATATCAAAACAACCATTTTCATCAATTAAACTCAGTTTCTCTTGGACACCCAGCNTATAAATGAATGTGGCAGATATGCAATATCTTCACAATGCATCAAATTTAAACTGTTCAATTTGTAGTAAATATTGAAGGATCGATCTACGGATCGTACTATTCTTTTCTTCATCGTCCAGTTTTTGAGTAGCTCCACATTTTTTACGGCACATGCCTTGTTGTCGTCTCTATAATTATGAAATGGACAAGTACGAGATGGTAAATCGTTGAATTTGGCTAGTGATGGGCAATCATGGAAAATTTCTTCAATATTAACTACTAGCGGTGCTAATACAGGACCAGAAATTTTTTTCAACCACTCTTCTTTCTCTTCACCTTTCACATAAATTGTACCAATATTTTCCCACTTTTGCACTAATTGTCCAACTTTCTCCTATGATCTATTTCCATAATCCCAGGGTAATCCATGATGATGACGCTCAAGCTACAAAGCTACACTTCTATGCTTCGCTGGTAAACTGGAGAATCTCCATGGGGGCTTGAAAAACCAGACGTTAGGGTATCTAACCCCAGAATCCAAAACTGTGTATGTGAATTCTTTTACAATAAACTCGTTGAAGAAAGTTTGGAAGCTTTGTATGTACACGAGTAGCTACATGGTGACTAATGAAATGATGCTACTCACATGAGAATTTATATCCCCCACCCCTTCCCTTAACTTAACTTCCCTTAACTCCCCTACTTTCTTCACCCCTCCGCTTATGGGGTTATAATGTACTACTCGATCGTGCAAAATAAGGCAATAAGCAGCAGTCTCCGGAGAAAAACTCAATTTGGTTTCAAAGTCCAGGCGGACATTCACTGGACCAAATTTCAAGGATTCATTTTGTTTAGAACAATCAATTACTACTAGTGGTGTAATATTTGCAATATATGCTTTAGTTAATAATAGATTGTTTATTTGTTGATCGTAATATGCTGATTAAAAGTTTGAATATATAACATAGAGTACCGAAAACTGATTCTTAGCCATATCTACATCTAAATTTCTATATGGATAACATTGAGAATTTAGGAATAATTTAATATCGGCGATGCTACAATGGTCAAAATTGCTAGCATTTTTCATATCCTTATTTTTTTTATCTGTTTGGAAGCCTAGAATGACATAACGTGGTTTCTCAAGCTGCGTTGCGGTTTTTATCTTCCACACGTGTTTTGTTGTCGCCGGAAGCATTGGATATATTCATATAATTCCCATGATCTGAAGCTCATCGCTATTGCAGGATCTTTCTGGATGAAATTGAGCAACTCAATCTTCTTAGTATCCGACAGTGTAACATATGGGATCAACCACTCAATTTTGTTAAAGTTGATCTTCACATCTTCTTTTGCGGTTTGAATCAGAGCATTATTATCATGACGAGCCCTGATTAAAACCAGTTGATGCTTCACATTGACCTTAATTTTTCGATAATTTTCAGCAAATCCCAGCAGAATACTCAATGGGATGGAAATATCAAAACAACCATTTTCATCAATTAAACTCAGTTTCTCTTGGACACCCAGCCATCCAGAATTTTCCATTGAGATACTTTGATTCGGTGTTAATGAGACGAGATTTTTCATGAGAGTAGTGATACCTACATTCTTGACATGATCAATCTTAATAGCATTAATTTCATAGCGGATCTCTTGGAATAGATGGCAAATCTCATTATTCACAAATTTCGTAATTGTAGAGATAGCATTGTCCGATTTAAGTAGTTTACCAGTGATGCGCAAGTACCTTTTGCTTGGCAAAATACAGAGATCCTGATTCTGTACAGTAATTCGAATTTCATCGGTATTATCCAGTGCTGTCGAGGCACATGGCTGATGTGCATGGATCTCATAGTATGCAATGGAATCCTCAAAGACTGGAGGGAGTTTTATATTCAGGCTTCTCTCCATGGTATACAACAGGCGAATAAGATTTTTATTTGACAACAACGTTTTTTCCACTTTTTCTTACGGCCAGACCGAGACTCTTGAGAAACTTCACGTTCTGAAGTGTCAACACCTTGAAGTCAACACGCGAACTGATTGAAGCGAGGCATGATTGAGAGCTTTTATAGGAGCAGCCAATGTTCGGATTATATACAATGCCTATGATTATGAAGTAGACTTGATGTGTAGCCTGATGGTAATTGTTTCACCTCTAAAGTTCACCAAGACACCGTCCTGATCAATGATTGGGAGCTGTAAATCGGTTATCGTTTTGACAGACACTGGTAAATAAATAACTTGCGATGGCACTTCTACAATTTTATATCCAGGGGGCACTACAGGAAAAAATTCATGAAGTGTATGAACTTCATGACTGTTGTTGTATGCTCCAGTGGTGATATTACATTCAACTTTTAGGGCGTTCCCTTTGAGAATGGCTACAGGCTGATCAGACTGATGAGTTTTATTAGCCTCTAAAACTCTAGGGGTAAAACCAAGTTGACGACCTATCGAATTTGCAGACCTCAAGTGCAAGTCTCTATTACATGATACTTCACTCCGTAAGGTGTTATTATTACATCTGATTTTTATGGTAATATCATTTTTTTCCACACTTTTAACAATGAATTTTGAAATATTATCGATTTTGTAACTTCCCCTTCGAATGGTAATAATCGTGTCCCCTATATGTAATTTGTTATTGCTCATATTGAGAAAGAAGAACTTTTCTCCCTTTAAATATACCAAAATTCATCGACAATAATTATTTTCAACTGAATGTTCTTCCACTCGATGCGGCCTGGGTCGGAGGCGGTCGAGGCTCAAACGCAAGTGACAATGGAAATAATACCCGGTGGACGCCAGTTAATTTTATAATAATTAGCAAATACAATTTGACAATATATATTACCGACTTTTTGACTCAGAAGGGTGTTTTGGAAGACCCGAGGACGGGAGAAAATAAATTTCCAAGAGAGAGAGAGAGAGAGAAAATGGACAGAATGTACAAGGTTATTTTACTTACGAATTCGTGTCAGATACCGACTTTCTTTGACACAACTAGATGAAAACTGAGTTTGCTAGATGTGCTTCAACAATTCGACTTTAGATAGAGATTGATTGACCGACGTCGGTGGCCGAAGCGGCTAGGTGCGAGCCTAGTGTGCGAAAGGTTGTGAGTTCGATTCCCCGTGGAACCGAGTTTTTCAACCGGAGGCGCCGGCGAGCGGGAGGTCGCTAATATAGTGACCGCCTGTACCGGCATGGGTTTTCTGTGGTTTCCCATACTACTCCTATGTTCTATAGGAGTGCAAATGCGGTGCAGTGTAGAATCCACAGCCGCATGCATAGGGTTGGATAGGGCCGATTAGCCAATCAGAGGGCAGAAAGGGCCGGAATATAATAATAAAAAAAAAAAGATAGAGATTGACAGACCTCACAATCAGTTTATGGACAATACAATAGAGGACAAATTCAGAAAATACGATTATTTGACGCGTGCGGTGCCAGAACCTACACGAGACTGAGGCGCCGTCATGCATGCTCGACACTTGTTGAGTCACACCAAATCAATACTTTAGTCCCTGCATGTTTACCAGTAATCAGTACCGGGCGGATTCGTATTTTGAGGAAATTTGAATTATTTCACAATGGAGACAATTATTAATGACTATCGAGTTGTGTGACCAACTCTTGTAACTTGAATTGAACCAACAATTTTTAATAAAACATAACCTATGGTTTCTGACGTTGACGTCAAATAAAACCTCCTGTAACAATATCAACATTTAAAATGGAATTAAATGTTAAAAATTCCACGAGGCCAAGAACATAATTTTTCTCAGGAGCAAGTTCAAAAGGAGGAAAATATTGCACCTCCAACACTAATGATGCTCCTGAGACTGTTAACGTAAATGAATCACTCATGATTTCTGACCATCGACTAATCAAAAATCTTCAGGGTCTGCTCTTATATAAGCGTCCGTTGAGAAATGCCAAACATAAATATCCACAATTAAATGTATTCCAATTTTGAAAACGTTCATGATTATATTTTATGCTACCAACTCCAAGATATGTGAAGAGTTCTGTTGGAGGTTGTAGGTTCCCATAGCTATCCAAATAGGTGATATCGTTTCCTATTTTCTTGTAGGCAACCCAATGGGTCCCAGAACCATGCTTGTCATTTAAATTGATGATGGCTGATTTATTGATGAATGGTCCATTTTTAGGTAGACCATTGCGCATGAAAACACCGCAAAAATGTGGAATTTTCATGAGTGTGGCATACTTTCTCAGATCTCCATCCGTCAAAGCCTTGCGTGGTAGCATCGTTAGTAGCTTTTGGCTTCAAGTACAAGCCCATTCCCTTCTTATATGATTTCAGATGTAGACCTTTCTAATTGCGATAGTTTCCATAGTTTCATTGTGCCTTTTATTCTCCGCGAGTTGTTGTTTGGCCGCTTTAGCACTGTTCACAGCTTTAACAATTCCAGTAGCTCCTCCAGCCATTGCCCCTGTGGCACTCAACCCCGCAAATATCGGCCCGAGAAAAGGTAAGATTCCCCCGATTTTCGATGGAACAGGAATCACTCCTGGGATAGTGACTCTACTTTTCCCTCCAACCTGTTTGATGGCTACTCTTGCATGGGTGAGTGCTGTTCTTGATAGCATCATGTGAACCACTGTTCAATGTGATTGACTTCTTTACGGCTCTGATGATTGCTCCAATTGTGATCCGCTTTTTAGGCTTACCCTTCTTCTTGATTCGCTTCTTGGTCACTCGTTTTTTCACCCCCATATCTGATTTTTTTTGAGTCTTTCTACAGGTGCCTGATTTTTTCACACCAGCGCCGGATTTGTTCACCCTTGTGCTTGATTTTTGAGACTGGTGCCTGATTTCTTCACAGTCGCGCCTGATTTTTTTACCCTCACACCAGATTTTTTGGGCCAGTACCTGATTATTTCAAACCCATACCTAATTTTGTTTTAGCTTTCATAGCGTCTGTTACGAATAAAGCTGCAGCTTTTTTCCCCACACTGGCATCTGAGGCTGAAACACGTTGCCAAGTTTACTCTGCAAGTACTTTATCAGCTTCGTGTCGTGTTGTAATATTCTGACACGATTTTTTGAGTAGGCAATGTCATGCAGCTTGCAGGCAGAATCGAGTGAATTAATCCCAGGATCTCCTCGAGCTAATATTTTCGCCAATTTCGTGCCTGGCTCACAGTACTAGTAACCTGCCAGATGTCATTCAACAGGAAGATTGTTGATGATTTTATTCAATAACCCTCTCCCCTTTTTTCTAGCGCGCGATCTGTGCACAATCATGTCTGAAGCACAACTGTAGGTTTTTTCTTCAGTTGTCATGAAGATGGAGTTCAGTACACATCTCAGCGGCTTACTCCTCATTAATTTCAATTCAGTAACTGGAAAAGATACCAAGAAACCGAAACGTCATGGCTCATTGTTACCAAATACGATTCGTGCGGTTTTCTGTGGCCCATCAAATTGTGGAAAAACTAACGTACTACTCAGTCTCATAATTTATCCTAATGGTCTCAGATTTTCGAATATCTACGTGTATTCAAAGTCCCTCAATCAACCGAAATATCAATTTTTACCAAATTTACTGGAACCTATTAATGACATGAAATATTATCCATTCTCAGACAATGAGGAAGTTGTCTCGGTTGATAATGCAAAAGAGAATTCACTGTTCATATTCGACGATGTGGCATGCGAGAAGCAACATTATATCAAGGCATATTTTTGTATTGGGAGACATAAAAATGTTGACAGCTTCTATTTGTGTCAATCGTATGCTTGTATCCCAAAACATTTAGTGCGTGACAATGTTAATTTTCTTGTATTATTCAAGCAGGACAAAATGAATTTGAGACATATTTATAATGATCATGTGAACGCAGATGTCGTTCGAAAAATTCAAAGAATTATGTTCAGCTTGTTGGAAAGATAACTATGCTTTTTTAATTATCGATAAAGATAGTGACATTGAAGCAGGGCGATATAGGGAAAACTTTGACTATTTCATTCAAATAAATATTAGTCCTGGAGAGAAGGTATGAACAGTTGTGAGCTAGATTTCAGTGAGTCAACGTGCCTCCCAACAAAGATAAGATGTCTACACAGCAAGAGCTTTTACGTCGAATTTCCACTGCAGGAAAAGCGATTCAACGTAAACATAATCTGTTGAAATTAGGCAGAGAAAATTTTGATCAAGCAATGAATGAATGAAACCCATTGTGAGACCTGTTCAGGGATTAGCCCCTCGAAATATGAAATCATTCGATGATAGTAGACAAAAACGTGAATTGCCTGATGATAGAAAGTAATCCATTGATTACAAGAATCAACGAAAACTCAGATATAGGAGTATACAAAAGACACTAAAGCAGATGTTGTCGAGTAGAGATGCCTCTGAAGATAGTTATGGGACTACAGCGGACGATTCTGTAGTCAATCATACCCTGAATAAGACTATCATCCTATAGTTCCAGCTATTGACTGCTCGCGTAATCTGAACGAAAGTTCATTGATCAACACTGAAGAGATGGACACAGAAGAAGATGCCAATACTCTTGCAGGTAAATATTTGGCATAAATGAACACAACAAAATGGGACAAGGCTTATGGTGTTCGTAAACTTACACATAATTTTATGATTGGAGACTCTCCCATATTTTTTGAGGATGAATTTATTAAAGTGAAAACCATGAAATACGCTTGTACTGAGGGAATATTGTAGCTCCTTTTCATGAAAAATCCTGATAACACTAATTAGTCAGAGTGATATTGATGCATATAAGAATATTATACTTGCAACTAATGGGCATACAAAAAATTATAAATCTCGCGGAGGCATCGGAGAGCTGAAGGGTGAGAAATATGATAAATATATTTCACATTCTGCTGGAACAAAGTACTCTGACATGGGGCTTCTTTCACCTACCTTCATGAGAGCTCAGCGACCCAGCACAGGGGATTACATTTATAGGGATGATCCAACTGAAATTGTGGACCATCTTCGATTACTAGTGGCATCACAGAGAGCTGGGAATCCAAGTCATGATAATGAAATTATATCAATTATCGAGGAACTGCGTGAGGCTGGAATTATATATTAGAGTATGCACATTGCCATCTGTTGTCATTTGCGAAATGAGTGTTGACGTGTTCGGTCGTTACTGAACCTCCGATAGTGGTTCCTACAACCGAGGCCCACCCGGCGTAAGTTATAAACTAACTGCACATGGCAATTATAATCTTCAGGATAAAAGACTGAGTAATGTGGCAACACCAGTGGACCCACATGATGCTGTAATACTAAAGACTCTAAATACAAAAATTAACGACTTGCAAATTGATATAAAACGTATGTGTTCGGATATTAATAGACGAATTGATAGATTAATGAGAATACTGGAAAAAACGCCAAGCGATTCCACAAATGTCGGAGAATAAATTGGATGTTGTGAACAAATTACATCGTCCAACATGAAGAAATTATCCTCGACGAGGTGTCAATATTGGTGATCTAGATAAAACATGGTAGGCAGATTTGGTGGATATGACAACTTACGCAAAAGCAATAACGGAAATAGATTTTTGCTCACTGGAATTGATATTTTTTCCAAGTTTGTTTGGGCCGAGCCGATAAAAAGAAAAAATGGTCAGGATGTTACGAGACCTATGAGGTCTATTCTTCAACGAGGGCGTATACCGAAACATTTACATGTTGATGGTGGGAAAGAATTGTACAATTCTGAATTTCAGACATTGATGAACAAATATAATATCAATTTATATTTCACATTTAGTAATTTGAAGGCGCCTATATGTGAATGATTCAATCGAACATTGAAGAATAAAATGTGGCTACAGTTCAGTTTTCGTGGAAATTACAAGTGGATTGATATGTTACCAGAGCTCATACGTGAATATAACCATAGAAAATATAGAACTATTGGTATGAAGTCTGCTGATGTAATAACAGAAAAGGCAAAAAAATTACGCTTTATTTACGCCGACTTTCGTGTGAACAGTAGAAGACCGAAATTGCGCGTGGGTGATAAAGTTCGTATAAGCAAAGCAAAACATGTTTTTGAGAAAGAATATACCCCCAACCGGTACCCGGATAGATGTTCCCCGGAAAATCGTTCGCGGAAAATCGTTCCCGGAAAATTGTTCCCTGGAAAATTGTTTCCCTGGGAAATTGTTCCCCGGAAATTTGTTCTNGGAAATTTGTTCCCTATTTTGTTAGGATGGCCAACAAAATCTCCCTTTATTCGTAATCTTTCGTGTTCATCTATATTTATTCATTTAGGTGATGAGTGTTTACCTTGATCAGTCCAGCGTACAGTGCTCCGATATTATTGTGATTTGATGAATGGTCGAGAGATGGGGGGGGATTATAGAGTTGATTGATTGTAGTGTATCGAGTAGTGGATTGAGTTTTAACGTATTTGGCTGGTGGATTGATACTAGTGTGATTTTGCCAATTGAAGTGATCAGTCGTCTTTTTGATGTTTCCAAGATGTTGAAGATCATGGCTTGCGTGTTACTCGGTTCTATTTTCGTGGTGTTGTCAATGGCATCGTACAAGTTTGTCTACAGCAATGTTGGTCGTCGAATGTTAGTGACTGATAGTGGCCATATGTACTACTTGCGAGAGAAAAATTCTAAAAAAGTCATATGGAGGTGTATACATTATAAAGAAGGCTGTCGCGGTATTTGTCACACGATTTCTGATATGTTAAATGGTAATTCTTGTTTCTTTGTTTTTCTTCCCTTCTTTGTTTATTTTGTCTAGGGTCTTTTGTTAATCATTTCGGTTCTTTCGCTTGTAGGGTCAATTTTGAAGGAAACTGAACACAAAACGCATGGACCCGATCATGATAAAATTGAGGAGAAGGAGTGTGTAAATGAAATGAAGAGAAAGGCTGTAGATACGAAAGATAAACCTGCTTCTATCATTACTACTAGTGTTGCTACTGTATCCTCCCCTGTAGCCGCGCGTTTGCCAGTTCCGGAGCACTTAGCTAGGACGATTCGCAATGTGCGTGCACAAAAACATCCCGTTCCAGAAGATCCACAGAGGGGCATTATTTTTGATATTCCTGAGGATTTTAGGTTGACTGCTAAAGGTGATCGATTCTTGTGGTATGACTCGCGAGATAAAAATAGATTATTGATATTCACTACGCGGAAAAATTTGGAAATATTGAAAGACAGTTACACCTGGTATGGCGATGGTACGTTTAGTTGTGTTCCTAAAAGTTTCAGTCAATTGTATACAATTCATGGTGAAGTAAATTCGAAAGTTATTCCACTGGTTTATATTTTGTGTAGAAAGGCTACTATCAAAACATATACTAAGATTTTGAAGAAGTTAGTAGAATTGGAGCCAAGGTTGCAACCCCAAAGAGTGATGTGTGATTTTGAGTTAGCATTTATCGGTGCTGTTAAAGATTGTTTTCCTGAGTGTATTGTTAATGCTTGTTTTTTTTATTTTGGGCAAGCCCTGTGGCGCAAAATCGTTGGATTCAATTTACGAGAATTGTATGGGAACGGACGCACGCTCCGTGATCTTCGCAAACTTTATGCTTTAGTGTTCGTTCCAGTCGAAGATGTTGTCGAAGCCTACGATGTGCTCATGCACTCTCAATTTTTTGTTGATAACGAAGAGTCGCTTCATGATTTTTTGAATTACTTCGAGAAGACATGGTTGGGTCAGCTGAGGAGGCGTAATAAACGATCAGAACCGAGGTTTGATATTAAGTTGTGGAATCACTATTTGTCTGTGAAGAATGATCATTCGCGTACTAATAATGTTGTGGAGGGTTGGCATAATGGCTTTAACGCGAAGGTTGATGTGGCACACACTTCTGTTTGGAAGTTGATCGATTTATTTAAACTTGAACAAGGTCTCGTTGAAGTTATTATCACACAGGCTGAAAGCGGCGCTTCTCCTGCTAAGAGGAAGAAAGCCTATCGTGATTACGATCTTCGCTTGAAGGCTATTGTCGATTCTTATAATCGCGATGACATTGATAAATATCTGACGAGCATTGCAAATATTATATCTTTCTGAACTGATGTTGAAGTGTATTCCTCGATTCGTAGTTCTATTGCGCTATTGATTGAATGATAGTTGTTCGACTTATGTTGATTTGTATTTATTGACCTTTGTTCTTCTGTAATTATAATGACATTATTGTCTGGTGTTCATTCGTAAATTTATATTGTGAATAAAGTTTCTTCTGTATTGTTCCCTTATATTTTTTGTATTCTGGTTTTATAGGGTGAGAGAGAGGGTTTTTTCATTTTGGGGGTAGTTCTGTGAGTTTTTGTCTGAAAAATCATTTTTTAGGGTACATTTTTCTGGGGAACGAATTTCCAGGGGAACGATTTTCCGGGAACGATTTTCCGGGGAACATCTTTCCTAGAACCCCCCCAACCGGATTACGGAAATATTCACTATTCGGGAAATTAATAACACCATTCCAATCACATATAAGCTAAAGGATTATAAAAATGAATTAATTAGTGGCAGTTTCTATGAGGAAGAATTACTGAAGACGAAACATGCAGATGTATATCTCGTGGAAGAAATCTTGAAAAAAAATGGAAACAGACATTATGTTAAATGGCTGGGATTCGATGGCAGACATAACAATTGGATAAATATTAAAAAATAAAAAAATTAGAAAATCGAAAAATAGAACGATTACAATGCTTCCATTCGGAAGCAAAAATGGTGAAGGGGCAGGAGGGGGGAGCAGCGAGAACTATATTAGCTTCAGCTGATCTTCAAAATCATCAGTTGAGTGTGTTTGTTAAGCTAGACAACATGACTGTGAAGATTGTTGTGTTACAAGTCCTCGCGGTGCCACTCTGTCAGGCTATGAATTTCCTGAACACAAGAATTCGCAGCCAAAGCGGTTTGCATTATGAAGTAGCAGAAAGAGTTCGCTTCATAACCGCGGAATAGCGTCTCGCAACTTACATTGACTTGAGAAAATTCATTTCTCAGAGGCCGTTGGTAACACGAGAGATGCTCAAGAACATGAATCAAACATGTAAATACCATGCTGAGGATGAAAAATGTGTGACTGTGCTCCAAGCGGAAAATCTATTGATGAAAGAGGAGAANGGAAGAAAGCCTATCGTGATTACGATCTTCGCTTGAAGGCTATTGTCGATTCTTATAATCGCGATGACATTGATAAATATCTGACGAGCATTGCAAATATTATATCTTTCTGAACTGATGTTGAAGTGTATTCCTCGATTCGTAGTTCTATTGCGCTATTGATTGAATGATAGTTGTTCGACTTATGTTGATTTGTATTTATTGACCTTTGTTCTTCTGTAATTATAATGACATTATTGTCTGGTGTTCATTCGTAAATTTATATTGTGAATAAAGTTTCTTCTGTATTGTTCCCTTATATTTTTTGTATTCTGGTTTTATAGGGTGAGAGAGAGGGTTTTTTCATTTTGGGGGTAGTTCTGTGAGTTTTTGTCTGAAAAATCATTTTTTAGGGTACATTTTTCTGGGGAACGAATTTCCAGGGGAACGATTTTCCGGGAACGATTTTCCGGGGAACATCTTTCCTAGAACCCCCCCAACCGGATTACGGAAATATTCACTATTCGGGAAATTAATAACACCATTCCAATCACATATAAGCTAAAGGATTATAAAAATGAATTAATTAGTGGCAGTTTCTATGAGGAAGAATTACTGAAGACGAAACATGCAGATGTATATCTCGTGGAAGAAATCTTGAAAAAAAATGGAAACAGACATTATGTTAAATGGCTGGGATTCGATGGCAGACATAACAATTGGATAAATATTAAAAAATAAAAAAATTAGAAAATCGAAAAATAGAACGATTACAATGCTTCCATTCGGAAGCAAAAATGGTGAAGGGGCAGGAGGGGGGAGCAGCGAGAACTATATTAGCTTCAGCTGATCTTCAAAATCATCAGTTGAGTGTGTTTGTTAAGCTAGACAACATGACTGTGAAGATTGTTGTGTTACAAGTCCTCGCGGTGCCACTCTGTCAGGCTATGAATTTCCTGAACACAAGAATTCGCAGCCAAAGCGGTTTGCATTATGAAGTAGCAGAAAGAGTTCGCTTCATAACCGCGGAATAGCGTCTCGCAACTTACATTGACTTGAGAAAATTCATTTCTCAGAGGCCGTTGGTAACACGAGAGATGCTCAAGAACATGAATCAAACATGTAAATACCATGCTGAGGATGAAAAATGTGTGACTGTGCTCCAAGCGGAAAATCTATTGATGAAAGAGGAGAATGTGGAAAACTACATCAACCAATTCCTCTTCTTCATGAATGAATCAATGAGTGAAAGAAAATATGTCAACTCAGGATTCTTTGGACTCATTTCAGAGACTTTCTTTAAATCATTGAATGAAACTCAACTTGATTATGGAAAAATATTGAATAAACGAACTGATAATACTCAAACACATATAATCCAAACAGGATTGCATCATCTGTATGATAAACTTGGTCAAATGAAAAATCGAACTGCCATAAGTCTCACAGCTCTTCACGATGCTATCAAGCTCATCGAGGAGATGGCAAAAATGCGACATTTTATGGACAGCCATATCATACAATGATGAATCGAAGGAGAGATTGGAGTGATCATTTGACAATGGCGTTGGACAATTATCAGTATACTTTGCAGATAATTATCGATGCAGTGTATTTAGCGAAGGCTGGAATGGTTCACCCGGAATTATTCACATATGAGATACTTGAAAATGCGGTCAATCATTTTATCAGAACGAATCAGGATCGATCATTGGTTTTTCCTCTATCGAGTGAACAATTGCGTTCTGAAAAATTGATGAAAATTTCTAAAACAAATATTGGATTTCACGAGGGAAAATTGATAGTAGTTTTGAATATTCCATTATTGAAGCCGGCAGTTTACTACCTTTACAAAATGTATCCATATCCTACAGATCAATTGTTTGGTCACAGTCATGGGTCAGCGTACATTCAACCTCGAGGCGATACCTGCTGCTTAGCCAACGTCATTATATCCTGGCACGCTCCAAGGACATTGCCGAATGGTTGAAAACAGATGATCATCATTATATTTATAAACTGAAGTATCCATCCTATGATGCTATATTTCAATCAATCTATGAGGCTGCAATGTTTATGACTGGTAGACAACTATCACCTCTTGCTGATTGTAATATCAAATTGAGTTCTGCCTTTCAGTCATATTGGAAACACACTGAACAGGGCTGGCTTTACTCAGTGCCCGAGAGAGAGGAGGTGAATGTTTCATGTGGGGGCGAGTAGAGAGATGCAGTGAATATCTCAGGTATAGGGATTCTTCAATTCAAGGCAGGATGTGCAGTTTTTACATCATATGCAACGATGATTGGGTACCAACAATTTGTGGAGATATCAGCAAAATATATCGCTGCTAGAAGCCTCCATTTTACATCGATAGTACAAAAATACATCGACTTACTTCCTCAGTATTATGTACAACTGGATGAGTTTTGATACGAGTGTAAAAAATATGAACAATCATCCAATACTGCATTATGTTTAGCAATAGCATTGGGAATATTTGTAATTTGGCTTATAGCATCATTACTTCTTTTAGTTTTGAAAGAGGATGAAAACGGTAGTATAAGGATTGGGTGAATTAAAGAATTTAAATGAATAAAGACATTTTTTTATAAAAAAAATTATTGGTATTTTTTTTTTCCCCAATATATATATATATACATTGTGACGATTTTCCAGGCGAATTCATCACCTGTGGAACTCCAGGGTATTTATGTATAGAAAGAGAGAGAGAGAGAGAGAGAGAGAGAGAGAGAGAGAGAGAGAGAGGGTAAAAATTTATAAACCGTTACCTTTCTGTCGCGATAAAAATCTATACGGAGAATTAGAGCTCCCTGCTACCTTAACTCTACTTCAGAGCTACCTTAAGTTCGGAGAACTACTTAAATTGGTTACCTATCGCGTGAATCGATTCCCTTAATTTTTAGAACAATATTCATTAAATAACTTCATTAAATAAACGAGATAATTTGCAGATATTTCTTTTTTTCGAGTCAGTTTTGTTGAATTAGATTTGAGTATTTTTGAGATTTTCCTACATAAATTCGGTTAAGGATCAGGATATCATCGTGGAATATTTGGGCAAGATAATGTGCTACCCAGTGTTTCCTGTAACCCTTTTGGTTTGTCGAAAGAGTGAGCACATAGGTCGAGTTGAAATACTTGCGCTCCCGTGAGCGAGAGTGTTAGGACTTTCAGTTAGAAGGCCGTGGAGACGATTGCCCAGTCGTCGAAACGGATCGCCATTGGGCTTTTAGTTTAGTTAAGTTTGCGTTTGAGTTTTCGTTGGTAAAGTCCTAGTTCCTCTCCGGAGAGTGCCCTCTGTAGATAAGCTACCTTATTCCTGTCGTAGATGGAGTGAAGACCCGCTCAGCCATCTCAATTTCGCGTTGAGTTCAAGTCATTATGGTTTTGTTCAGTTGAAATAATTAGAATCAATTATATGAAAATTCAAATTTAAACGTTCAAATATTTCGCGCTCAATTACCTCGGAAATCGATAGTTCGCGTCTCCGGCACTCGAGTCAGCACCGTACGGGGCTAGTCTCCCCCAGACTCCCCACCACTATGCAACAGGCCCGAGCGGACACACGCGATAGTCGCCATTACAGTATCCACCCGGACGACTAAGAGTGAGGTACGAGTCGATTTAGCTCCCTGAACAAGTTCTCTTTCGAGGTAATTATCGAGGCCCCGTGATCCAAATTCAGTCAAAATCAACGCTCCAGACCATGGTAAGTACTCGTGTACTTATTTAGAGGTGATTAACAGTGAATTAGTGCGTTTTTCGATAAAGCAGTTGGACCACGCGGAATGGCGTCGCTACCTCTCGGAATGACGCCAACACCGATACTCATGGTTTGAAGGACAGAAAACTCTTCAAACAAACCTAAATGCTCCCTGGAAGCTACCTGAGATTATTTAAATGATAATTACGCTACC
>NW_021680436.1:123118-123661 GCF_001412515.2 Diachasma alloeum | reverse complement strand
AATACCCTTCAAACAAACCCAAATGCTCCCTGGAAGCTACCTGAAATTATTTAAATGATAATTACGCTACCTGAATAAATTCAAATAGTAATAATGCTACCTACCGTAACTTTTGGGCTAAATTTCATGCTTTATGCGTCTCGCTACGGCGATTGATGCAACTCGCTACCTGCTTCATTGCTACCTTTTTGCTTGCTACCTTTTCTCGCTCTCTTTACGTAATTATTCTACGCTACCTATTTCTTTATATTTCTCCGACTCACAAGACTTCTGGAGGAAAAATGATGCTACCTGAATTGTTCTGAAGCTACTACTTTTTCGCGTTTTAATGCTCTCTAGCGTTCGTTGAGTTTTGGATTCCGGTTGGGCATGGGGACGCTACCTTTTAGTTATCTTTACTTCATGGTTGGAATCCGGAACACGAAAATTATCCAAGCTCTCTTACGTTCATGAATAAGCTACCTATTATTTTGGAAATTATTGGAGACCGTAAGCTACCTATTTTCCTGGAGAAAACCTCCATTTCCGGATTAGAAATGCTCC
>NW_021680436.1:121074-123093 GCF_001412515.2 Diachasma alloeum | reverse complement strand
AGAGAGAGAGAGAGAGAGAGAGAGGGTAAAAATTTATAAACCGTTACCTTTCTGTCGCGATAAAAATCTATACGGAGAATTAGAGCTCCCTGCTACCTTAACTCTACTTCAGAGCTACCTTAATTTCGGAGAACTACTTAAATTGGTTACCTATCGCGTGAATCGATTCCCTCAATTTTTAGAACAATATTCATTAAATAACTTCATTAAATAAACGAGATAATTTGCAGATATTTCTTTTTTTCGAGTCAGTTTTGTTGAATTAGATTTGAGTATTTTTGAGATTTTCCTACATAAATTCGGTTAAGGATCAGGATATCATCGTGGAATATTTGGGCAAGATAATGTGCTACCCAGTGTTTCCTGTAACCCTTTTGGTTTGTCGAAAGAGTGAGCACATAGGTCGAGTTGAAATACTTGCGCTCCCGTGAGCGAGAGTGTTAGGACTTTCAGTTAGAAGGCCGTGGAGACGATTGCCCAGTCGTCGAAACGGATCGCCATTGGGCTTTTAGTTTAGTTAAGTTTGCGTTTGAGTTTTCGTTGGTAAAGTCCTAGTTCCTCTCCGGAGAGTGCCCTCTGTAGATAAGCTACCTTATTCCTGTCGTAGATGGAGTGAAGACCCGCTCAGCCATCTCAATTTCGCGTTGAGTTCAAGTCATTATGGTTTTGTTCAGTTGAAATAATTAGAATCAATTATATGAAAATTCAAATTTAAACGTTCAAATATTTCGCGCTCAATTACCTCGGAAATCGATAGTTCGCGTCTCCGGCACTCGAGTCAGCACCGTACGGGGCTAGTCTCCCCCAGACTCCCCACCACTATGCAACAGGCCCGAGCGGACACACGCGATAGTCGCCATTACAGTATCCACCCGGACGACTAAGAGTGAGGTACGAGTCGATTTAGCTCCCTGAACAAGTTCTCTTTCGAGGTAATTATCGAGGCCCCGTGATCAAAATTCAGTCGAATTCAATGCTCCAGACCATGGTAAGTACTCGTGTACTTATTTAGAGGTGATTAACAGTGAATTAGTGCGTTCTTCGGGAAAGCAGTTGGACCACGCGGAATGGCGTCGCTACCTCTCGGAATGACGCCAACACCGATACTCATGGTTTGAAGCGTACAATACCCTTCAAACAAACCCAAATGCTCCCTGGAAGCTACCTGAAATTATTTAAATGATAATTACGCTACCTGAATAAATTCAAATAGTAATAATGCTACCTACCGTAACTTTTGGGCTAAATTTCATGCTTTATGCGTCTCGCTACGGCGATTGATGCAACTCGCTACCTGCTTCATTGCTACCTTTTTGCTTGCTACCTTTTCTCGCTCTCTTTACGTAATTATTCTACGCTACCTATTTCTTTATATTTCTCCGACTCACAAGACTTCTGGAGGAAAAATGATGCTACCTGAATTGTTCTGAAGCTACTACTTTTTCGCGTTTTAATGCTCTCTAGCGTTCGTTGAGTTTTGGATTCCGGTTGGGCATGGGGACGCTACCTTTTAGTTATCTTTACTTTATGGTTGGAATCCAGAACAATAAAATTATCTAAGCTCTCTTACGTTCATGAATAAGCTACCTATTATTTTGGAAATTATTGGAGACCGTAAGCTACCTATTTTCCTGGAGAAAACCTCCATTTCCGGATTAGAAATGCTCCCTTTCGGTAAAAAAGCCACGTGGCTGATTCAAGCTTCCTAGCTCATTTTTGCTACCTTTTCGGTGAATGAGATTTCCGATTTTAATGCGTTTCAAATAACGCAAGAGTTAGAGAAACCATTACAAAGGCGCTCCAGAATTCGGAATTCGATTAATTACAGTCAAAAAATAAGAAAAATTAATACCTTTTCGTGAGCTCTCTTTTTTTTTTACTTTGCGTAGCTACCTCATCCGTTCTCTCTCGCACGTACGTTACCTGCATAGAGTTTCTCTCTCTCGGATTCGTGTTCCCCTCGTGGACAATACCTTTGCTTCTCTCTATCAGCTTTGGATTGGGATCGCTTTCTTTTTC
>NW_021680436.1:120884-121057 GCF_001412515.2 Diachasma alloeum | reverse complement strand
TCTCTCTCTCTCTCTCTCTCTCTCTCTCTCTCTCTCTCTCTCTCTCTCTCTCTCTCTCTCTCTCTCTCTCTCTCTCTCTCTCTCTCTCTCTCGTTGTTCGCTGGAATGAGGAAGAGGGGAGAATGAATGGAGAACGTAATTCCCCCTCCACACGCAATGGAAGGACGATCAAC
>NW_021680436.1:119415-120734 GCF_001412515.2 Diachasma alloeum | reverse complement strand
GATCGTCTTTCCATTGGGTACAGCGTCGAGTGACGCGGGGAAAGCGTGTCTCGGTTGAAAATTCATCCCTCCCCACCGAATTATAGCTAAGGAATGAAACTTGTGTCACTTATTGAGTATTAAATGCTCAATTCAATGACATGAGTTTCATCCCTTAGCGCCTTTTGGGGACGGAGGGGTGAATTTTCGAAAGTGCGAAGAGATTAAAAAAAATTTTGTTTTCAATTCAAAAATTAATTCCTCTNGAAACCATTACAAAGGCGCTCCAGAATTCGGAATTCGATTAATTACAGTCAAAAAATAAGAAAAATTAATACCTTTTCGTGAGCTCTCTTTTTTTTTTACTTTGCGTAGCTACCTCATCCGTTCTCTCTCGCACGTACGTTACCTGCATAGAGTTTCTCTCTCTCGGATTCGTGTTCCCCTCGTGGACAATACCTTTGCTTCTCTCTATCAGCTTTGGATTGGGATCGCTTTCTTTTTCATACTTAAAATTATTATTCGCATCTTTCGAGTCCTTTTGGAGTTTAATGGATCATTTCAGAGTATTTAAAATTATTTTGAGTCACATTCACGTAATTTTGTGTTTGNTCCGTTCTCTCTCGCACGTACGCTACCTTCCTATAGTCTCTCTCTCTCGGATTCGTGTTCCCCTCGTGGACAATACCTTTGCTTCTCTCTATCAGCTTTGGATTGGGATCGCTTTCTTTTTCACACTTGAAATTATTATTCGTATCTTTCGAGTCTTTTGCNGGGAGGGAGGAGTGAATTTTTTAAAGTGCGAAGAGATAGAAAAAAAAAAAATTTTCAATTCACAAATTTATTCCTCCCACCCTATTTGCGACTAAGGGATGAAATTTATGCCAACGTGATAAGCATTTAATACACAATGAGTGACACAGATTTCATCCCTTAGCGCCTAATAAGGAGGGAGGAGTGAATTTTTGAAAGAGCGAAGAGCTTGAAAAAAAAAATTTTTTTTCAATTCAAAAATTCATTCCTCCGACCCTAACTGCGACTAAGGGATGAAATCTGTGTCACTTATTGAGTATTAAATGCTCAACACGTTGGCATAAATTTCATCCCTTAGTCGTAGTTAGGGTCGGAGNACCTTACCTATCCCGTTTAGAATTTAAGACATTGGTTTATTGGTTTCTCGATCGATGATTGGCTTTGTTAATTGATGTTCTCGTCCACGAATCCACCCCTCTCTCCACGACACGTACACTGAGCAGCCGAGTAAAANACAATGAGTGACACAGATTTCATCCCTTAGCGCCTAATAAGGAGGGAGGAGTGAATTTTTGAAAGAGCGAAGA
>NW_021680436.1:114801-119303 GCF_001412515.2 Diachasma alloeum | reverse complement strand
ATTAAATGCTCAACACGTTGGCATAAATTTCATCCCTTAGTCGTAGTTAGGGTCGGAGGAATGAATTTTTGAATGGAAAAAAAAATTTTTTTTTCAATCTCCGCACTTTGAAGAATTCATTAAAAAAAAAATTTTTTTCTAATGAATTCACTCATTGAGTATTAAATGGAAATGCTCAACACGTTGGCACAAATTTCATTCCTTAGGGCCTAATAGGGAGGGAGGAGTGAATTTTTGAAAGCGCGAAGAAAATGGAAAAAAAAATTTTTTTTTAATTCAAAAATTTATTTCTCCGACCCTAATTACGACTAAGGGATGAAATTTGTGCCAATGTGTTGAGCATTTAATACACAATAAGTGACACAAATTTCATCCCTCACCACCTGTTAGGGAGGGAGGAGTGAATTTTTGAAAGAGCGAAGAGATTGAAAAAAAAATTTTTTTTCAAATGAATTCTCTAAAGTGCGGAGATTGAAAAAAAATTTTTTTTTTCAATTTAAAAATTAATTCCTCCGATCCTAACTGCGACTAAGGGATGAAATTTGTGCCAACGTATTGAGCATTTCCATTTAATACTCAATGAGTGAATTCATTAGAAAAAAAATTTTTTTTTCCATTTTCTTCGCGCTTTCAAAAATTCCCTCCTCCCTCCCTATTAGGCCCTAAGGGATGAAATTTGTGCCAACGTATTGAGCATTTCCATTTAATACTCAATAAGTGAGACAAATTTTATCCCTTAGGGCCAGTTAGGGAGGGAGGAGTGAATTTTTTGAAGTGCGAAGAGATAGAAAAAAAAAATTTCAATTCACAAATTCATTCCTCCCACCCTAATTGCAACTAAGGGATGAAATTTATGCCAACGTGTTAATCATTTAATACACAATGAGTGACACAAATTTCATCCCTTAGCGCCTAATAGGGAGGGAGGAGTGAATTTTTGAAAGAGCGAAGAGATTGAAAAAAACAATTTTTTTTCAATTCAAAAATTCATTCCTCCGACCCTAATTGCGACTAAAGGATGAAATTTGTGCCAACGTGTTGAGCATTTAATACTCAATAAGTGACACAAATTTTATCCCTTAGGGCCAGTTAGGGAGGGAGGAGTGAATTTTTTAAAGTGCGAAGAGTTGGAAACAAAAATTTTTTTTTCAATTCAAAAAGTCATTCCTCCGACCCTAACTGCGACTAAGGGATGAAATTTGTGCCAACGTGTTGAGCATTTAATACTCAATACGTGCCACAAATTTCATCCCTTAGTCGTAGTTAGGGTCGGAGGAATGACTTTTTGAATTGAAAAAAAAATTTTTTTTTAATTCAACAAGTCATTCCTCCGACCCTAACTGCGACTAAGAGATGAAATTTGTGCCAACGTGTTGAGCATTTAATACTCAATACGTGACACAAATTTCATCCCTTAGCACCGGTTAGGGAGGGAGGACTCAATTTTTGAAAGCGCGTGGTCGCCCTCCAGTGAACTCCGGTAACGAGTGGCGCGAGGAAAGCGCGTCTCGTTTGAAAATTCATCCCATCCCCCCTAATTATAGCTAAGAGATGAAACTTGTGTCACTTATTGAATATTAAATGATCTTTTCAATGACATGAGTTTCATCCCTTTGCGCCTTTTGGGGACGGAGGAGTGACTTTTTGAAAGCACGTGGTCGCCCTCCAGGGCATTTAATAAGCAATAATTTCCTGTCAAATCGATTACCTGTAAAGAAAGAAAATAAATAAGCCTTTTTCAGAGATTATTGCTGTTTTTTTCAAATTTTATCGTCTTTCGTTTACACACATACTCTTTTGCTCATATACAAGGCGTCGTCAATTGTTGGATCTCTTTTTTTCCCCCTCCGCCATTCATGACAACATCAACTGACGATCGTGTATTGTTTTTGAGGGAAGCCCAATTTCCATTCCGATCATTTTGCCTCGTGATTCCGTTCGTAGCTTTTATCGTGCCAATGGCGTTCACTGCTCGAGAATATCGCGATATGCATTTTGTGTATGGTGAGTGTGGTGGAGTTGCCAGACGAGCAGCGGAGAGGTACAGGGAGAGATACCCTGATCGTCGGGCACCCGATCATCGGGTGATTCCTCTCCTTCATGAGCGGATGGCAGAAACTGGTTATCTCCATCCTTGCCGTGGCGAAAGACGTCCTATCGGACCTGCTCGAGATGACCTGGAAGAGGGAGTCTTCAACGAAATCGAGGACGACCCCGCGACAAGTGTAAGGAGGATTGCTGGACACCTTAATACGAATAGTACCAAGGTGTTCCGCATCATCAAGGAAGAAGGCTTCCACCTTTACCATTTGTACCCTACACAGGAGCTGATGCCGGGAGATCTTGAGGCACGCATCGAGTATTGTCGATTTATCCTCGAGAATCATCGACGCGATCCTCATTTTCTGTTCAATGTGTGTTGGACAGATGAGTCCTGTTTCACAAGGCAGGGAATTTTCAACATGCACAATTATCACCATTGGGCATTAGAGAATCCCCACCTTGCCAGGGCTCATTCTTTTCAGCACCAGTGGCAAAGGCTGAATGTGTGGGGTGCAATTTTGAATGATGAGGTGCACATTCGATTAGCTCCTGATCCACTCAATGTAAGTATCGATTATTTATCATGACAAAGATAATTAAATTTTTTTTCTTGCAATTGAAAGATCATAATTCCAGATTTTTTTTTTCAGGGGGAGAACTATCTGAGGTTTCTGGAGGAAACCTTACCGGAATTGCTCGGAGATGGCCCAGGAAACAGAGGTGTGTGGTTTCAGCAAGATGGTGCTCCTGCTCATCACACCAGAGCAGTCACCGGAATGCTGAACCAATGGTTTCCAGAGAGATGGATCGGGAGAGCTGGACCAGTTCGTTGGCCTCCTCGGTAAGTGACGAGTATCTCTAATCTTCCAATAATCGTGCGCTGTTTAAAATCCAATTACTATTTCTCCCACAGATCACCAGATTTAACGCCCCTAGATTTTTTTCTTTGGGGAACTGTCAAAGAAAAAATTTATGCGCAGGTAGTCAACGATCCGGAAGATTTGGTGGCCCGCCTGCATGGAGCAGTAGCTGATCTGATGCAGCAGCAGTTGGAGAATGCTCGCCAAGCTATAGTTCGTCGTGCAGAACTATGCTTAGAAAATGACGGTGGCCTTTTTGAAAACCTGTGCTGAGCATCCCATCTCCATCCACGAACCCATTGGCCCTTCTCAGGGCCAAATCCTTAAGCCCATCGGCCCTTTTCAGGGCCAAATCCTTAAGCCCAACGGCCCTTTTCAGGGCCCCAAAAAATCCAACGACGGAAACTTGATTCTCCAATAATTCCACTCCTTTCCGTTTCAGAGGGCGACCGCGCGCTTTCAAAAATTCACTCCTCCCTCCCTAACAAGTGCTAAGGGATGAAATTTCTGTCACGTATTGTGTATTAAATGCTCAACACGTTGGCACAAATTTCATCGCTTAGTCTCAATTAGGGTGGGAGGAATGAATTTTTGAATTGAAAAAAAAAATTTTTTTTCAATCTCCGCACTTTGGAGAATTCATTTGAAAAAAAATTTTTTTTTCAATCTCTTCGCTCTTTCAAAAATTCACTCCTCCCTCCCTAACAGGTGCTAAGGGATGAAATTTGTGTCACTTATTGAGTATTAAATGCTCAACACGTTGGCACAAATTTCATCCCTTAGTCGCAATTAGGGTGGGAGGAATGAATTTTTGAATTGAAAAAAAAAATTTTTTCAAATCTCCGCACTTTGGAGAATTCATTTGAAAAAAATTTTGTTTTCCATCTCTTCGCACTTTAAAAATTCACTCCTGCCTCCCTAACTGGCCCTAAGGCATAAAATTTGTATCACTTATTGAGTATTAAATGCTCAACAACTTGGCACAAATTTCATCACTTAATCGCAGTTAGGGTGGGAGGAATGAATTTTTGAATTGAAAAAAAAATTTTTTTTTCAATCTTCGCACTTTGGTGAATTCATTTGAAAAAAAAATTTTGTTTCAATCTCTACGCTCTTTCAAAAATTCACTCCTCCCTCCCTAACAGGCGCTAAGGGAATTTGTGCCAACGTGTTGAGCATTTAATACACAATGAGTGACACAAATTTTATCCCTTAGTCGCAGTTAGGTCGGAGAAATGAATTTTTGAATTGAAAAAAAAATTTTTTTTTCCATCTCCGCACTTTAGAGAATTCATTTGAAAAAATTTTTTTTTTTCAATCTCTTCGCTTTTGTAAAAATTCACTCCTCCATCCCTAACAGGCGCTAAAGGATGAAATTTGTGTCACTCATTGTGTATTAAATGATCAACACGTGGTCACAAATTTCATCCGTTAGTCGCAGTTAGAATCGGAGGAATGAATTTTTGAATTGAACAAAAAATTTTTTTTTCAATCTCCGCACTTTGGAGAATTCATTGGAAAATTTGTTTTTTTCAATCTCTTCGATCTGTCAAAAATTCACTCCTCCCTCCCTAACAGGTGCTAAGGGATGAAAATTAT
>NW_021680436.1:112731-114529 GCF_001412515.2 Diachasma alloeum | reverse complement strand
CTCCCTAACAGGCGCTAAGGGATGAAATTTGTGTCACTCATTGTGTATTAAATGCTCAACACGTTGGCACAAATTTGATCCCTTAGTCGCAGTTAGGGTGGGAGGAATGAATTTTTGAATGGAAAAAACAATTTTTTTTTCAATCTCCGCACTTTGGAGAATTCATTTGAAAAAAAATTTTTTTTTCAATCTCTTCGCTCTTTCAAAAATTCACTCCTCCCTCCCTAACAGGTGCTGAAGGATGAAATTTGTGTCACTCATTGTGTAGTAAACGCTCAACACGTGGGCACAAATTTCATCCCTTAGTCGCAGTTAGGATTGGAGGAATGAATTTTTGAATTGAAAAAAAAATTTTTTTTTCAATCTCCGCACTTTGGAGAATTCATTTGAAAAAAAAATTTTTTTTCAATCTCTTCGCTCTTTCAAAAATTCACTCCTCCCTCCCTAACAGGTGCTAAGGGATGAAATTTGTGTCACGTATTGAGTATTAAATGCTCAACACGTTGGCACAAGTTTCATCCCTTAGTCGCAGTTATGATAGGAGGAATGAATTTTTGAATTGAAAAAAAAATTGTTTTTCAGACTCCGCACTTTGGAGAATTTATTTGAAAAAAATTTTTGTTTTCAATCTCTTCGTTTTTTCAAAAATTCACTCCTATCTCCCTAACAGGTGCTAAGTGATGAAATTTGTGTCACTCATTGAGTATGAAATGCTCAACACGTTGGCACAAATTTCATCCCTTAGTCGCAGTTAGGGTCGGAGGAATGAATTTTTGAATTGAAAAAAAAATTGTTTTTCAGACTCCGCACTTTGGAGAATTCATTTGAAAAAAATTTTTGTTTTCAATCTCTTCGTTTTTTCAAAAATTCACTCCTATCTCCCTAACAGGTGCTAAGTGATGAAATTTGTGTCACTCATTGAGTATGAAATGCTCAACACGTTGGCACAAATTTCATCCCTTAGTCGCAGTTAGGGTCGGACGAATGAATTTTTGAATGGAAAAAAAAAATTTTTTTCAATCTCCGCACTTTAAAGAATTCATTTGAAAAAAATTTTTTTTTCAATCTCTTCGCTCATTCAAACATTTACTCCGCCCTCCCTAACAGGCGCTAAGGGATGAAATTTGTGTCACTCATTCTGTATTAAATGCTCAACACGTTGGCACAAATTTCATCCCGTAGTCGCAATTAGGTTGGGAGGAATGAATTTGTGAATTGAAAAAAAAATTTTTTTTCCATCTCTTCGCACTTTAATAAATTCACTCCTCCCTCCCTAACTGGCCCTAAGGGATAAAATTTGTGTCACTTATTGAGTATTAAATGCTCAACACGTTGGCACAAATTTCATCCCTTAGTCGCAGTTAGGGTCGGAGGAATGAATTTTTGAATTGAAAAAAAAAATTATTTTTCAATCCCCGCACTTTGGAGAATTCATTTGAAAAAAAATTTTGTTTTCAATCTTTTCGTTTATTCAAAAATTCACTTCTCCCTCCCTAACAGGTGCTAATGCATGAAATTTGTGTCACGTATTGAGTATTAAATGCTCAACACGCTGGCACAAATTTCATCCCTTAGTCGCAGTTAGGGTCGGAGGAATGAATTTTTGAATTGAAAAAAAAATTTTTTTTCCAATCTCGCACTTTGGAGAATTAATTTGAAAAAAAAATTTTTTTTCTATCTCTTCGCTCTTTCAAAAATTCACTCCTCCCTCCCTAACAGGTGCTAAGGGATGAAATTTGTGTCACGTATTGAGTATTAAATGCTCAACACGTTGGCACAAATTTCATCCCTTAGTCGC
>NW_021680436.1:112331-112594 GCF_001412515.2 Diachasma alloeum | reverse complement strand
TATTGAGTATTAAATGCTCAACACGTGGGCATAAATTTCATCCCTTAGTCGCAGTTAGGATCGGAGGAATGAATTTTTGAATTGAAAAAAAAAATTATTTTTCAATCCCCGCACTTTGGAGAATTCATTTGAAAAAAATTTTTGTTTTCAATCTTTTCGTTTATTCAAAAATTCACTTCTCCCTCCCTAACAGATGCTAATGGATGCAATTTGTGTCACGTATTGAGTATTAAATGCTCAACACGTTGGCACAAATTTCATCC
>NW_021680436.1:103464-105821 GCF_001412515.2 Diachasma alloeum | reverse complement strand
GAGAGAGAGAGAGAGAGAGAGAGAGAGAGAGAGAGAGAGAGAGAGAGAGAGAGAGAGAGAGAGAGAGAGAGAGAGAGAGGTAACTCTATCATCCACGCGGTGCGCATGAATTTGAGAGAGAGAAGACGCGTGGAGGTAGCTACACGAATGTGAGAGGAAGCTATAGAAAATGTACGAATTTTTCCC
The DNA here is from genome assembly GCF_001412515.2 of Diachasma alloeum. NCBI lineage: Eukaryota > Metazoa > Arthropoda > Insecta > Hymenoptera > Braconidae > Diachasma > Diachasma alloeum. Next base: position 105,635 of record NW_021680436.1, on the reverse strand, counting down.
CAATTTCTCTCAATTATTCGCATTTTCTACTTCAGAGGGCCTTTTTCATTCATTTTCAATTATTTGGCCTTCCCTAAGACGCAATTAGTGGCTTATCTCCCCTGAAAATGATCCAAAAGGAGAGCGAGGGAACTTGGATGCTTTCCACGTGGCTATCCATCCGGAAGGGTGGGTTGCAAACCGGAAATAGAGGTTTGCTCCATTGAAATCGTCGATTTGGGTGTCAAACGACTCAGAATCGGATAGGGAGCTAATTAATCAATATAAGAGAAAAGAAATTGAGTTCATTTGTTGTGGATTCCAACCATACAATTTTTAAGGCAACAGTTAAGATAGCGTCCCCATGCCCAACCGGAATTCTACAATTAACGAACATTAATGATAGCATAGAACGCGTAGAAGTGGCACAAAAGGTATTTCATGCAGTCTGATTTTTCTCCTAAATCCCGTAGGAGAAGACGAGAATGCGGAAAAATAGGTAGCAAGTAACAATTTAGTGAAAATAAGCCAATTTAGAGAGCAAGCAGACAGGTAGCCAGAGAGCAGATAGCACGTGGCATCGACCGCCGTAGCGAGGAGCCTAAAATTACTAATTTTCATCATAATCACTACTTCAGGTAGCATGATTAACACAGGTAAATCCAGGTAGCTTCCAGGGAGCATTTGGGTTCGTTCGAAGGGTTTTCTACACTTCAAACCATGAGTATTGTTGTTGGCGTCATACCGAGAGGTAGCGACGGCATCCCACGCGGTCCAATTTCTTTTTAGGAAAAACAAACTAATCCACCTTTAAACACCTCTAAATAAGTACACGAGTACTTACCATCGTCTGGAGCGTTGATTTCGACTGAAATTTGATCACGGGGCCTCGATAATTACCTCGAAAACGAGCTCGTTCGGGGAGTTGCTCGACTCGTTCCTCACTTTGCTTGTCCGGGTGGATACCGTAATCGCGACTCTCGCGTGTGTCCGCTCGGGCCTGCTGCGTAGTGGTGGGCAGTCTGGGGGAGACTAGCCACGTACGGTGCTGACTCGCGTGTTGGAGATGCGAACTATCGATTCCCGGGGTAATTGTGCGCGAAATATTTAAAGATTTAAATTTGAATTTTCTTACAATTGATTTTAATTATGTTAACTGAACAAAATTTGAACTCAAAACGAACTGAGATGGCTGAGCGGGTCTTCACTTCATCTACGACCGGAACAACGTAGCTTATCTACAGAGGGCACTCTCCGGAGAGGAATTAGAGCTTTACCAACCAAAAACTCGGACGCAAACACAACTTAACTAAATTAAAAACCCAATGGCGATCCGTTTCGATGACTGGGTGATCGTCTCCACGGCCTTCCAACTGAAAGCCCTAACACTCTCGCTCAAGGGAGCGCAAGCATTTCAACTCGACCTATGTGCTCACTCTATCGACAAACCAAAAAGTGTTACAGGAAACACTGGGTAGCACATTATCTTGGTCACATATTCGACGGTGATATCCTGAAACTTAACCGAATTTACGTAGGAAAATCTCAAACATATTAAACTCTAACTTAACAAAACTGACTCGAAAAAAGAAATATCTGCAAAATATCTGGTATATTTAATGAAGTTATTTAATGAATATAATTCTAAAAATTTTGGGAATCGATTCACGTGATAGGTAACCAATTTAAGTAATTTTTCCGGACTTAAGGGAGTGCTGAAGTAGAGTTAAGATAGCAGGTAGGTCTCATTTTCCGTATAGATTTTTGTCGCGAAGAAAAGGTAACGGTTTATAAAGTTTACTCTCTCTCTCTCTGTCTCTGTCTCTGTCTCTGTCTCTGTCCCTGTCCCTGTCACTGTCCCTGTCCCTGTCTCTGTCTCTGTCTCTGTCCCTGTCTCTGTCCCCCCTCCCTCTCTCTCTCTCTCTCTCTCTCTCTGTCTCTCTCTGTCCCTCTCTGTCTCTCTCTGTCCCTCTCTGTCTCTCTCTGTCCCTCTCTGTCTCTCTCTGTCCCTCTCTGTCTCTCTCTGTCCCTCTCTGTCTCTCTCTGTCCCTCTCTGTCTCTCTCTGTCCCTCTCTGTCTCTCTCTGTCCCTCTCTGTCTCTCTCTGTCCCTCTCTGTCTCTCTCTGTCCCTCTCTGTCTCTCTCTGTCTCTCTCTGTATCTCTAACTCTGTCTCTCTCTGTCTCTCTCTCTG
>NW_021680436.1:90992-97483 GCF_001412515.2 Diachasma alloeum | reverse complement strand
AAATTTCATCCCTTAGTCGCAGTTAGGGTGGGAGGAATGAATTTTCGAATTGAATTTTTTTTTTTTCCATCTCTTCGCACTTTAAAAAATTCACTCCTCCCTCCCTAACTGCCCCCAAGGGATAAAATTTATGTCACTTATTGAGTATTAAATGCTCAACGAGTTGGCACAAATTTCAACCCTTAGTCGCAATTAGGGTCGGAGGAATGAATTTTTGAATTGAAAAAAAATTTTTTTTTCAAATTCTTTGCGCTTTCAAAAATTCACTTCTCCCCAATAATTCGCCCGCTAATTAAAAAATCGTCTCTCCCCTCCTAATTAACAATAAAGAATGAAACCAATGCTGTTCGATGGAGAATTAAATTCCCCATCCTTCAACCCCCGTTTTATTCCTTAATCTCTGTAATAAGAAAATTAATATTGCGACGAAAGTCGCGGCGCTATGAAAAACTCAATGGTTTCTCGGTGCAGTGACTCCCGACAACTCGCCCGCTAATTAAGAAATCGTATCTCTGCTCCTAATTAACATTAAGGAATGAAACCAATGCTGTTCGATGGAGAATTAAATTCCCCATCCCAGGTGGGAATTAACAATTGGTTCAAGCTTGATTGAACCTTGGACCAAGACTAGACTAGCTTGGTACGAACTTGGTCCCCAAGCTTGACCCAATCTCGATTAATGCTTGATTTGTAATACCGGTTCAAACTTGGTAACCTAGTTTGGTCCAAGCCTGGAGACTAGGCTCGGTCCAAGATTGAAGATCAAGTTCGTTCGCAGCTTGGAGACCATGCTTGACCCAAGCCTGCAGACCGAGCCCGATTCAAGCTTGGAGACCAGACTCGGTCCACGATTGCAGGTGGGGCTCGATCGCAGCTTGGAGACCAAGCTTGACCTAATATTGGAGACTAGACTCGGTCCAAGATTGCAGGTGGAGCTCGATCGCAGCTTGGAGACCGAGCTCGATTCAAGCTTGAATTCCAAACTTGATCTCAGTTTGGGAAGTCTAGACTGCATCGATCATGGCCTTCAAGATTGGACAATCTCCTCATTATTAGGGAATAAGGGTCCAATGACAATGTTAGTTTTCTGGAAAAACGTTTATTAAAAATCCAAAGTCGTACACCCTGTGTTCACATTGTTAAGAATGTGGTAAAAAATGAATGAACAAAAAAAAAAGAAAGAATAGATATTTTAGTGGTCAGTCAGCGTTATTCGCTCGAGCTCTGCTCCTGCGTTCAGCGGCTCCACCTTCACGATCACGCCAGAGTGTTAAAAACGTACCAGCTGCAGATGAAATTTTCAATTTTACAGCGTCAGTTTCAAATTTTTGCTCCAACACATCTGCAATGGAAAATTGTTTAACATACTCACTTTTTTTNAATTCATTCCTCCGACCCTAATTGCGACTAAGGGATGAAATTTGTGCCAACGTATTGAGAATTTAATACTCAATATGCNAGAATAGCGGAAAAATGATGAAATCCAATGACAAAAATTAATTTCAATCGATCGAAATAATTTACGTATTATAGAATGAAATTTTCTGAGTCGATTTGTTTTTTTTTTAAAGATAGTAACTGATGGATTATTTTGCCCCATTATGGTCTCTTCTAGTTATTAGTAGAATACTGTGGAGGATAACGTTGAATAGTGCAATTCTATTGAACTGAAATTTAGACGGAGATAGTTCTCTGCATAAGAAAATATTTTGAAAGACAACTTTTCTGTGATTCATAAGATTCCATGCAAAGAAATTTGGAGATGCTCTNGAACGCGCGTCTCGGTTGAAAATTCATCCCTCCCCTCCGAATTATAGCTACGGAATGAAACTTGTGTCACCGATTGAGTATTAAATTCTCAATTCAATGACACGAGTTTCATCCCTTAGCGCCTTTTGGGTACGGAGGGGTGAATTTTCGAATGTGCGAAGAGATTGAAAAAAAAAATTTGTTTTCAATTCAACAATTCATTCCTCCGACCCTAATTGCGACTAAGGGATGAAATTTGTGCCAACGTATTGAGAATTTAATACTCAATATGCGACACAAATTTTATACCTTAGGGCCAGTTAGGGAGGGAGGAGTGAATTTTTTAATGTGCGAAGAGATGGAAAAAAAAAATTCAATTTAAAAAATTCATTCCGCCCACCCTAACTGCGACTAAGGGATGAAATTTGCNAATTTATTCTATTTAATTACCAAGAGGGCTTGTTTCTCCAGTGCTGCTTCAGGATTCACTGCATTCACCTCAGATTTTGGATCCAACATCTGTTCAAATTTCTCAAACTCATCCAGAGTAGCTATTGGGAGTTGAACTCCCAGTAAGGCTCGTGCTGAAGCGTCGCCCTTGTTATCTGACGCCGGAGCTGCTATTGAATTTTTCAAGTCCTCTACTTTCTTCCCTAGATCATATTGTTGGGCTCTCTTAGCGCTTTGGATTTCGTCTTGAAGCTTGAGTGTTATCAATTCAAATTTTGCGTCTAAATAGTCGATGAGAAGCTCTAGAATAAATAGAAAAATATTAGATTGTGCTCACATCAGGAATTTCCGGCTTGGCCAATGAAATTCAGCATACTTGTTTGAGAATCAGCCTTCCCTTTGTGGTGCAGGTCCTCAAGTCGTTTTTGTAGCTCGGTCTTCTTCTCTCCTCTGGTTTGTGTTGGATTTATCCCTATGAAAAGGGCAATAAATTGTAAATTTTTATGAAATGGACGTCGAATAAAACTCTGTACTACTCAGTTATACCTTCCTCTGGACGTTTTTGAGAGTGATCTGCTGTGTCTGTCATCTGGGCCTTGGTGGAGGATATGCACGGTGGTGTGTCGCAACGAGCTGAGGATTTCCATCGAGGATGTATGGATGTGGATCTAACTGGCAAGCTGTCGTTATCTTCAGCCACGCCATGCTGCGGTTTCAAAGAACTAGAGGTCTTCAGCATTGCTGCACCACGTTTCTTCGATAGAATATCTTGTGGCCCGCTCGAGTCACTATCAGAAATGTGAGATTCTACATCTGTTCGATTTTTGTACAAGCGTTTCAAACGTCTCTGTGTACTTGCAAAATCATCTAGAAAAGGAAGATTCAAATATTTTAGAGAAATGTCATTCGGAAAGGAAAATGAGTTAAATAAGTAAATTAAATGAATACTAAACGAAACAAGTTTTATCTGAATATTTATGATAGCAAATTAGGACTTTTGATAGTTTCAAACTGAGATTTAGACATATCGGAAATTGAGAATTGAGGAAGAATAGCTTCACTAGTAATTCAGTTTTCCATTGAAACACATATCTCACTATACAAAAACTGATCATCAAAATTATCTTGAAGGAAATACCATATATTTTTGAGAATATAGATTTGTGAATGAGACCCATTGGACCAGAAATTATCTGCTGAAGCCAATATCTCAACATTAAATTTCTCCCATGAAGATTTCCGATCGGTATGTGCCTTCAACCATCCTTCAATTCTCCCATAATCCTTCGTTGGAGGGTAATAAGAGATACCTTTGTTTGTATTTTTACTCTCCCTGTGCATCCACTTGCTGTTGATTATTTCAATCATTTTTTGGCCCTGATCATTTTCTTCGCCACAAAATTCCACAATTTGATATGGATTGTCCTGCAGAGAGTCATCACTGCTGGAGCTCTCGTCACTCATTCTAGACAAAAATTGACATTTCCACTCAGTAAGTTTTGAGGTTAGCTACGCTTAATTTATGTTTAGGAAATGTGGAGAATAATTGCATTTTTGTTGTTGCACCAAAATTCAATGTATTGGACAATGAAAATGAATGGCCACATTCGGTTTTAGTAACGACAACGGACGTGTGTCCATTTCATCTGATCTCATTGGCTCTTGTGAACTTGTATTTGTGGTTCTTCGATGCCCTAATCTCACCGTTCGTTAACAAAAATTATCCCTTCCAAAAAATGATGCTTTTTCAGTAAATATTATACGACAAACACATGGGAGGCTGCGAGATCGAAAAATCATAAATACAAGTTCGCAGTAACCAATGGTAGGAGATGAAACAATACACTTCCAATACCATTATCAAAGCCGAATGTGTTTATTCATTGTCGTAGTCGTATTCACAAACACAACAGTGGTAACTGCAAAGAACGAAATAATTGCTTGCTTATGTACATACCTGGTTAGCTTACGGAAAAATCTAAGTCTTCTGTTGAACACGTAAAAAATAGTAGACCTGACTAAAAAAAATGACTGAACGGGTCATCACGTTCGGAAACGACCGAGTTGTAAGATGGCGTCCGGGCCCCGGATAGGTTAGTGTTTTTTTACGTTCGCTGATTGTACCAGATTGGTTTTTTCACTACAACTAACACGAATCCGGGAAAAATACGTTGATCTATTGGTATTTTTTGATCAACAATGCTTTTTCTCAACGCAGAACAGGTTAAGTACATCCAAGAAACACGTTCACGCTTGTCTGTGCCCTCTATGCAACTGGCGGCATAGGCTACCCCCTCTCAAACGATGTTCCATCTCCTGCGCACACACGTTATACGTCCACCGCTTCGCACCAGAGAATGATCCTCGGAAGTTGACCCGAAGTATCCCCACTACTGCCCGATCCATACAATCGAGTACACTCGACTTGAAATCCGAAGATTATTCTCTAGACTCTAGAGTCTAGAGTTTAGAACTGATATCTCAATGTACAGAAATAAGAGAAAATGAGACTGAATGGAAACTAGAAATTTTTTCAAAAAATCATAACTCAGGAATAAATTGAAAGGTTGAGCTCAGTCTTGGTTCATTATGAGAAAGGAATGAAGCCTCTAATAACGAAGTCTATCCCATCCGTTTGACAATTAAAAAGAAATTTTAAATTCGAAAAAAGCCTGAAGTATTCGTTTTGCCCCCTCCCCCAGTCCCTACTTCAAATGAATGTAAAAAAGACTCCTTTAATTACGGTAGGTGATAAATAAAAAGTAAATAGAGAAATACAGTATGTGAGGACGAGGACATTCTCAAAGTGATGCGAATAATAATGGATTTTCCAAGAAGATTAATTTATTTTATCGTTCCTGTCATCTTTGATCATTTCATAATTTCATACTATTTATTTTAATAATCTTCTTTTTACAATGAGCACAGTGATAGACTCAATGCCATATGACTACACGGAGAGAAAAGTTGCATATAAATTACCGAATAAAGCATGTAACAATGGAGAGAAATTACGTTTCAGAATTTTTTGACTCTCCATCAAAAAAAAAATTTTTTTGGTAGTCCCCATGAAAAAGTTTATAAGATTTTCTGCGTTTTCCTTCAGCATAGGAAGGTTTAACATAGAACTGTTTTCTACCGAAATAACGAATAGATTCTCGTATGAAAAACGTCTATACTATTGGATTTGTATTGAATTTTCTATAGGTTTTTGGCATTTTCATTGGCATGTTCAATAGAAAATATTCGACAGAAAAAACCAATAGAATTTGATTTCCTATCGAATTTCGTCGGCTCAACTTTTCCAAGGTTTGTTTCATTTTCTTGAAGAGACGAAAATAAAACTTGAATGAAAAAACTTGGAACATTTGAGTCGAGAATATTTTATTGAAAATATCTCAATAGAATATGTTGTATAGAAAAACGAAATTCTATTGATTTTTTCAATAATTTTCTATTAAACATGTCGATAGTGGCCATAAACTTATAGAAAATTCGCCAGAAATCCTACCGAAATTTCTACCGAATTCGGTAGGACTTTCCATTGCCTTTTTTCGTGTGTATGGATTCTTCTAAATAATCTATTCCATTCACATGCTTTAAATAAAACTTATTTGACATAATTTTTTAAAAGTCTTTCACTAAATTGTTCCATTTTTCTCATTTGAAAAATCAAGCGGAGAACTTAGGAAATCTAGCTGAGAAAATATATAGAAATGATTTTTGGAGAATGAATTGTACCCAGACGAAACCATTTACTTCTTCGAAGAAATGATGTCAATTGAACATTTTTATTCATAAAAGTATTAGATTGAGCTTCGGCATCCTCTTGCGTACAAATTTTGAGAACTAAGCTTGGACCATGACTGGAACTACCTTGGCACCCAAGCATTGATTCCCAGAATATCACCATGTTTGGATTTACCTAGGTATCACCACAGGTTCAAGCTTGGTTCAAGCTCATGAGTTCCAGCTTGGGGTACCATGTTTGGACCATGACTGGAACTACCTTGGCACCCAAGCATTGTTTCCCAGAATATCACCATATTTGGATTTACCTAGGTATCACCATAGGTTCAAGCTTGGTTCAAGCTCATGAGTTCCAGCTTGGGGTACCAAGCTTGGACCATGACTGGAACTACCTTGGCACCCAAGCATTAATTCCCAGAATATCAACATGTTTGGATTTACCTAGGTATCACCACAGGTTCAAGCTTGGTTCAAGCTCATGAGTTCCAGCTTGGGGTACCATGTTTGGACCATGACTGGAACTACCTTGGCACCCAAGCATT
>NW_021680436.1:63994-87043 GCF_001412515.2 Diachasma alloeum | reverse complement strand
AGCAATATCGTTGCGCTCTTTTGTCTCGTAGAATGGTGGGGCGGGCACACACACATATGCTGCATATCACATGGATGTGCGCCCGCTTAAAAATCACTCCCCATTGGCCCACCCTTAATTGCCAATAACTTTTTAGGGGTGAGTCTGATCAAAAAGTGCAAGAGGACTTTTCTGCTCAGAATCACCCCCTGATCCTAGGGTGTTCAGATGTACATGTATTTCTGAAACACCCTGTATATACAGGGTGTCCCATTTGGAACAATGCACCCAAATATCGTCAAGTGACAGGAAATTTTCAGGGACATAAGTTGTAGAGTTCCGAGGACATTTGATGCATACATTTTTTTGAGCTTTCACGATCATACTTGCAAGCTGCAAGCACAAGGAGCTTTTTTTAAAATGGCAATCGCATGTTTTACCCTAATGAAACTTGTTCTCCTTGATAAGTAGTTTTCAAATACTTCATCATTCATGTGAACTCCTTCGATTTTACTCGGAGAATGCGACGAAAATGAGTTCTGTTATCAAACTGAAGATTCACACACCCTTGACGCGTCTTGGCGTAGATAATTGTTTTGCTAATCCATTTACCAACCGTAGTTATGGAATGTAAACAATAACAACGAATTCCTCATTACCTCGAGGATTTTGCTATTCGAAACAGTTTCAATTCAACCAGAATCGAGTTAANTAGGAGCAGAGATACGATTTTTTAATTAGCGGGCGAGTTGTTGGGAGTCAATGCGCCGAGAAACCAANTTCAGCGAGTGAAATTGTCGATATTTTACTCGTATTAGGAGAGTGCCGCGGAGTCTATCGAGCCGCTGCCCAGACATATCGAGAATGGTACCCTAATCGCCGACGTCATCCCACAGATGCAGTAATTTGGAACATTGAAAGGAATTGTAGGAGAGTACGAACTTTTCGACGACAACAACCACAACAACAAGGTATTAATCCTGATGATCCACGAGCTGTTGCCATTCTCGCTATGATTCACATGGATTCACGCTAAATTCACACGATTCACGCTAAAAAAGTCTGAATCTTTAGTTTGATAACAGAACTCATCTTCGTCGCATTCTCCGAGTAAAATTAAAGGAGTTCACATGAATGATGAGGTATTTGAAAACAACTCATCAAGGAGAACAAGTTTCATTGGGGTAAAAAATGCAATTGCCATTTTAAAAATAGCCCCTTATGCTTGCAGCTTGCAAGTATGATCCTGAAAGCTCAAAAAAATGAATGCATCAAATGTCCTCTTCGGAACCCTACAACTTATGTCGCTGAAAATTTCTTGTCACTTGCCCCCCTTAGAAGATATTTGGGTGCATTGTTTCAAATGGGACACCCTGCATATAGAAATTATATGATGTTGTATTTTAAAAAAAAAGTTTTTTAGTTTCTTTTCAATTTTTGAATTAATTTTTTTTTTATAAGTCATCAACTTCAGTAGAAGACCATTAAATAAAAAATGATGACTAAATAATTCCTAAATAATTGACGGAAAAAAAAACTCATCACGAAATAAAGGAAAAGTGTGAAATCGACGATAAAAGTAATAATAATAAGAATAATTTTTTTATTTTTGTAAATCGAATATGAAAACTAAAAAAGGTCAGAACAAATAGATAAAATTGAACCGGACATGAATTTGCTCGGAACCATACCTTTGTGCTAAAAGAAACATAGACAACCAAACTATGGGTAAAGGCGCGCGTAGCGCGCCCCATACGCTAGTTTCATAAAAAACTCAATATCTCGAGAACTACTGGAGATGAGTGAACGACAATTATATCGGTGATTCTTCGGTACTTATTCTATAAAATATTTGTTTCGAATTGTTCGCGACATGTGCATATGATTTGTTGTTAGCTTTGTAACGAACATGTGGGGATGTTCGTTAGAGACACCATTTTACAAAAAAAAAAAAACATGACCTCCCGCGACGAAGACTCATGAGGCGTGAGTACGTAGAGGGAGAGAGAGAATCGGGTTTCCCACACCGGTGGAGATTTTTGAGTTTCAAGTGATCCTCCTTCGGTGAGAGAAATGTGCCCGACGGTGGTTATGTCGATTTAATTTAGATGTTCCCGCTTTGGCGTGGTAACGGTCGAGTCTTAGATTTCCATTTTTTTGGGGATTATAACTTGTTTTTTTATTGGTCGTTTTCAAAATCTGCCTAATTACGCGTTTATGAGGGCCCGTAATATTATTGCGAAGAAGGACCAACATTTTAGAGTCATCCGTTAGTTCTTATGGGATTTCCCCTTTTGTGAATCTTGCGGGTAATCGAGTAGGCCTGGTTGTGATAACGGCGTTCCAAATTTTAGTGGATTTTTCGGGGATTAATTGGATACCTTTTGAGTTTTGGTGGACGGTCGTTGGAGCGAGCACAACCCTCACCTCCAGTGAATTACGGGTTGTCTTAGGTTTTTGGGATCAAATATTGAAAATGGAGACATAAGTTTTTTTTTGTTAGTAATAAATTATCTTTTAAGCCCGTGAATCTCGGAGAACCGATCTGTGGGAGGCGCCAAAAACCATCCGTAATTTTCCGAACGTCCCCCCGTTCGGTTTAGTCAAGTAATAATTTATAATTGGTTGAGTTAAAGAATTAGAGGATTAAAAATTAGTTTAAATATATTTTGTGTTTGCGCCCTCGATTTCCCCGATTTTAGTCGGCGGATCCGTCAAGGTTCATACCTCTGATGGGAAAATGGCTCCGCCAATCAGAGCTCGTTTCTATTAGCCGGAATTTACGCTCGGGGACTGTTCTGCAAGACACGGCCCCCCGAATTCAGTTCCACGTCGACCAGCGTCTGTAGTAGTCGCGTGTGGCATACTGTGTCTTTCTTAAAATTAATAAGTGCCTTCTGGGATTATTTTGTGTGCACTTAGAATTTTTTTTGGGGTCTCGAGGAGTTCACAATGGTGAGGAAGAGGGGTCGCAGCACCAAGAAGCCCTCAAACGTGAGTTTTTCTCGGTTCTCGGTGTTTTATCCGAGCCATTGACATAGAGTCGGTCCTCCCCTCATGGTGGTTTCCCTCACGTTGGCCTTCAGCCACGTGCAGTGGCCTTCGATCGGATGAAACGGCTGTGCAACAAATTGCTGGTGATTTTTGTATTTTTTTTTGAGACGTCGATTGTCCCCGGATACTTTTTTTTCATCTGTCAGTTTCTGGTCGATTTTCATTGACTTCTTTTCCCCCTTTAAAGAAAAATTGGGGTTTATTTAATTTTTCTCGGTCGAAAATCGGGAGATTTTTCGATTTATGCCTTCGTTTCTCTCTTGCTCCCGTAGCAGACAGTCTTCCCTCTCCCTCTACGGAAAATTCGCGTAGACTGGCTCGAGCGTTCCCCACGAATGCTTCCCCCTCACGGCACTCCGCTAACATTCATCCGCGCCTCCAAGCTGCGGCTCTCGCTTCCCGCGAGCGTTCCCTCGTTAAAATTTCCCTCCGAGTGTGAATCAAGCTGGAGTGGCTCCCAAGGATCCAAAATTGATAATTTTGGTATCATGGGCTTCTCTAGACTTTCCCGAGCAATTTGGCTCTCGGTTTTTCGAATTTGACTCTACCGGTTTTCCGCTACAGCGAGTTTAGTTTTCTCGAATTTTTATTTTCCCGCCGTACGTTATACGTATACCACTGGGTTTATTTCCTCTCTCTCTCTCTCTCTCACTCTCACGGGTATTAGCATACCTTTCCCCCAGTTCTCAGAATTTTCGAGTATTTCGGGATTAACGAATATTTTTATATTACCACTTGAGGAATTTGATGACCTCAACTCTGTAGCCGAGTTAGTCGATAATGTATTATTGTCGGGACCAAATAGTTGGAGTCAATCTTATTATATTGGGTCTATTAAAAGAATGCTGATTATTATTGCAATTCTTTTTTCTTGGTAAGACCATTATGTAAAAGTATGTAAATTCTTTATTTTGAAAAATTTCAATAGTGCAACAAGTAAGGACAATGTCGATCTCTTTCTTTTTTTTTGTTTTGTAGTTTTGACCGCCCCATTAACCCGTTTTTACCTGAAATCCACCCCTGTCTCCACAACCTAGCACACTGAGCTAACCGAGGCCCATTGCCTTTCCCCAAAAATCTAGTTTTCTCCATTTTTGCGCACGTTTTAGAGGTTTTCGAGTTAGTTAGAGCTAATTTTTTCGACTTCTCCTGTTTGGTAATTCCGGCTAAAAATTGCCTGGCGCCCATAGATTTTTGAATTTTTGCGTTTAACTAGATTCAGGGGAAGAAGGGGTAATAGGCATTTTTAACCCCCATGCAAAAATATCACGTTACAGCTTTTCAATTTGTTTATTGATTAATCCATTGTAAATTCAATTTTTTTGGGTCTGGATTCCCCCCCCCCCTTACGGAACTTACACTTGTTCTTAATAAAAAACTTCTGTTGCACTTCTTTGATAAAATTGATAGTTATCGAGTTATAATTTTTTACAAAATTACCTACCTGGTCCAACCTAAAAATTTTGTTTCCGTATAACTTTTCACAGAAAAAAATTTTTTCAATAACATTTCAAGGTATGTTTGGAATACTTTTACATCATATTTAATTTTCATTGAAATCGAAAAAAATCCAATTGAGATAGTATGTAACGCCCCATGTTTCGAATACGCATTTAGAAGATTTCAAGCCGTAACAAAAAAATCTAGTTACAACCTTAGAGAAGTAGACGGAAATGACCTTTAATCGGTCACATCGAGGATTTTTTATAAAATAAAAAATTAAACTGAATAACCTAAACCGAACAGTTGAAATTGGAACTTGAGCAGAAATCGACGAAAGAGTGTTGGAACATCGATAGAGTTTACTTATTACATTGGACAATTGACTCACCGGGAATAGTGGAGAATTATTAATTATTTCAGCGATGATACAACCGACGGACCACATATCAATGGATGATGAATATGATTTCGATCCATACAGTAGTTCCGGAGCTCGATACCACCTTGTTGCTACTTGATGAGTATAAGGCCTTATGTATTCTTCCCACGTCAATCTTGCCAGTCCAAAATCTGCGATTTTCAGAACCCCATTGTTGTCGATCAATAAATTAGCTGGTTTCAAATCCTGGCAGAGTAAGAAATTGAATAAATATAAATGCATATTACTCTGTCCGATAACCTGCGTTTCTAACCTCCTTCCACCGCGGTTTTCGGGCACAGTCGCATGAAATAATACACTCATCGGAAAAAAATATATTTGATGAGTGTCGATTCCACCGTATCCCATTTGTCATAGTGAGATTCGATAATATTTGCAATTTTGAATATTCTCTAGGTTGCAAGACCCCAGAATGATTCTATGTTTGTATATGTGTGTTTTTTTTTCTTTCAAATGGAAGTCCTGCGGTTGAGAAATTTTTCGATTTTATAATTTTGATTGCAAATTGGCTAGAATGTCTAGAACGTGAAGAAATGATGTTTTTAGGGTCATGTCTGTATTTATGTAGCCGATAACTTAGTTTTTCGGTGAATTTGTTTCTGAAAATTCAACATAAATACCGGAAAATTTGTAGATAAAAATCTCCAATTTTGGCTTAGTGTAACTATTATTGAGCTCAACTTTGTGGCGCTAGTTCAGCCTGATCGGTATAGAAGTTCCTGAGATATAACAATTTGTTTAAATTTCGTTTTTCCTCAATATTTTTGCTCGTAGTTGGGCATGTCACGCAGAGTGGATTCCAGAATAAATGTAAATAAGTCAATAACTATGAGGCGTAGCGGCATAAAGGAAAAATCATTGTCTTCATTATGGAATCATCCAAATTTTCTGCATTACATGTTTCAATAACGTCTGAATACATTCCGAGATATTATGATGAAAAGTGAGCGCCTCGAAAGGCTTTTGGTTAATAAACAAGAAGCATAACTTGGCTGTAGGTCACACTTCATCTATATATAATTATGAGTATTTTTCAGCCTCTAAATTTCCAAATGAATACGAAAGTTTATAACAAAGGGTTTCCCGAGTCCAGGTTAATTTTCGACAATAATTGCTATTTAAAGATTTCTAGGGGTGGCAACGAGTGTGAAGTTGGCGGCCCGAGGCGAAGCCGAGGGCTGCCAATCACACGAGTTAAAACACCCTGTCGCACCTGTATCCGAACTATATTTTTTGTTAGTGATGTTACGTTCAGCGAGTGCCGAACTGTGCCATTTTTCGTTTACTAGTAAACGAAAAGTCTTTTCGTTTACAAGTTTCGACTTTTCCTTTACTAGTAAATGAAAAGGCACTTTTCGACACGGGCTGAACGTAGCAGCAGTGACAAAATTTTTAAATTATAATCCCATTTCGCTGAAGGGAACGCACAAATGACTATCCTTCGGGGAAGGAAGTTGTTGCGGTAGGCGTCCATAGCTGGTTACGGTGTCTTCGACTGTTCGGTGTAGAAGGTGAAATAGAAGTGTTCTGACTCTATCGCTACACAGTTCGGGAAAGTCAAGTAAATTATGCAAAGGTGGTAGGGAGAAGGGGTATCTAAAGGGAAAATACCTATTTTTCCTGTAGCCCCAAAATTACAGCGTAGTTCGGTAGACGGACGACGTTTCACTTTTCTATTGTCTCACCCTATTACCATCCCAAAAGACAGCAAACACTACAGGCGCCATGAAGCCAGGTCTGTTGTATTAAATATCTTGACTGTTTACGATTTCTTGAACAGAATAGTACTCATTATGAGTGCAACGTCATCGGCCTACACTTCCCATCAACCTTGTAGGGCGCTTTGCACATTCAACGAGAATCTGCAACACTTCTGAAGTCGGTTCGAAAGGGATGTGGATTAGTTCGGATACCCAGGCCAAGTTTAAAAGGCTCGGGGGCATGCGGAGACTAGTGGCCCGTTTTTCTGCACCCTATTGTTCACGCCCGTGTACGTACACTATACATAACTCTTTGAATGTGTACATGTCAGTATAATCGGGATGATAAGACACTTCTATTACAGGGTATGGCCTCGGCACATACGCAGCTCCACGCCCGAAAGGAGAGTATATTCTGGTCCAATAATCTTTCGACTTGGCAGCACGCAAAATACGAAATTGGGATTCATAACACAATTTCAGCTTCTCACAAATACTACAGGTCTTCCTGCGGATAGTCAGGTAGCGATGGAAGGCCTGTTTCGCACTTTCAAGATCGTTGGTGAAACGGTTAACGTATGACATGATAAATCCGGTCTAACTCGTATCAGGTGAACAATTGAACCAACATGTGAGGTTTTCACCTAACCCCTTAAATTCCCAGAATAGAAAATACCTGTTGATACACTTTTAAGAAATTTGAATTTGAAACATTCATGTCAACCGTTTTCAGAAGAATTGACTCGGGTCCTAATTTGGGAAACACTTGTGTAACATCTACTGTGGCAGAGTGGATAATAGAACAATACCAATACATCCGGTGTATAAGTTACACCATCTGCATGTATAGACGGTAGTAATGTCAATAAATGATTAAAAGACCAAACATTGATATGAAAAAATACTTACCATTTAATCCGTATATGTGTAACACGTGTGCACTAACGTTAATACGGATACACATGCGCTCCCCTCCCACTCGGCACGACCGTATGTGAGTATAAAAAGCCAGTACTGATGGCGTGATATTCATATACATTAGTCTCACCATGTCCCAAACAGGCATCTCATCCGTGATTGACGATAACGTGTGTGTTAACCCTATGGATAGCATATCTCCGGGATATTATAGACTCCTCCAAGAGTCACCATTGTTTGAGGGAAATTGGAAGGTTTCTCCTCGCAAAATGTTGGAGCCAAACGTAAATCTAGTGCAGAGGACACCTCTGTAAACTAAGAAAACCAGCCTCTCGTGAAGAAGAAGCAAAATATTGGAACGACTAAACTGGCGAGGACCTTCACGGATCAACCTTTATTACTTGCGGATACTTTGTCGATCAATAAACTACATACAAAACAAGTGACCACCAGTTTATTGTGGACTGAAAAGGGTACTCTCACGCTCGTGGTGAGGATAATTGCAACATTTCCCCTGACAGTGATCACGCTGACCCCTTCAGAATGGCACAGCATGGCTGAACATATACCACTCATGCTTGAGTATTTCGCTGATGAGTCTGAATCACCGGAGTATGATGGAAAATTCGCATCGATATCCTGTAATCCAGGTAAAAGAATTGGTTTCACCCGTTCAAGTTCCGGCTATACGGCAATCCTAGTTGTATAATCCTAGAAATACAGCCTCCTCACCACCAATAGTGAAAATACGCCGACCATTTGTGAACAGCTCTTTAATATTATGTAAAGCGTCCTGCACTTCTGTATCCCCATCATGCCACTCGACTCCGTGATTGTTGATTGTAAGCCTATTGTTCGTCTCACGCCAGCAGGTAGAAAGGTCTAAGTACGGGTAAGGTGCATTGAAAATCTATTGCGAAAGAAATACTCCCTCAGTATCAACAACAGCAGTTTCTTTTGGCAAGAATTTCCCATTTTTGCCACGGAAACCTTGGATAATGTCAGCGACATCAATGTTGATGCGATCACCACAAGAGACTTTCATGATGAAGAAGCCGACAGGTGGATAAAGTAATATATCTGCCGACGGTGGCGGGGGAAATCGGGGTGGAGGAAATATATCAGTATGATTTTAATATTTCATTTTAATTTATTTTTCATTGGCAGCGAAAAAGTTACAGATTTTTGGGTTTCAGCTGCTACACGGTTTCCATTTTTTTCTGCATCAATTGCCAAGCGTACTTCTTTAACAATTTCACCGGTGTATAATGTGACAATTTATCCAAAGAAATCAAATAGATTTTCAACGTCCACATTTTTATATGCAAGATTATGACGAGTCATATTAAACAACCGTTGAAAATATTTGAAAATGGTTTTGAATAAAATATCACGCGACAACCACTTTTTTCGATTACACTCCATGATTTCCATCCACAAAAAAGTAGTCAAGTTATTCACAACACCTTGCTTATACATCTCTCCAGGTATATTGTTCAAATACTGCATACGTTGACTAATCCAGGTCTTCCGCCATGATAGAGAGCGTATCGTGCTATCCAACACGTAGATATCCGCCTTGGTCCCAAGATCAGAGATGAGGATTGCCGTATAGCCGGAACTTGAACGGGTGAAACCAATTCTTTTACCTGGATTACAGGATATCGATGCGAATTTTCCATCATACTCCGGTGATTCAGACTCATCAGCGAAATACTCAAGCATGAGTGGTATATGTTCAGCCATGCTATGCCATTCTGAAGGGGTCAGCGTGATCACTGTCAGGGGAAATGTTGCAATTATCCTCACCACGAGCGTGAGAGTACCCTTTTCAGTCCACAATAAACTGGTGGTCACTTGTTTTGTATGTAGTTTATTGATCGACAAAGTATCCGCAAGTAATAAAGGTTGATCCGTGAAGGTCCTCGCCAGTTTAGTCGTTCCAATATTTTGCTTCTTCTTCACGGGAGGTTGGTTTTCTTAGTTTACAGAGGTGTTCTCTGCACTAGATTTACATTTGGCTCCAACATTTTTCGAGGAGAAACCTTCCAATTTCCCTCAAGCAATGGTAACTCTTGGAGGGGTCTATAATATCCCGGAGATATGCTATCCATAGGGTTAACACACGCGTTATCGTCAATCACGGATGAGATGTCTGTTTGGAACATGGTGAGACTAATGTATATGAATATCACGCCATCAGTACTGGCTTTTTATACTCACATACGGTCGTGCCGAGTGGGAGGGGAGCGCATGTGTATCCGTATTAACGTTAGTGCACACGTGTTACACATATACGGATTAAATGGTAAGTATTTTTTCATATCAATGTTTGGTCTTTTAATCATTTATTGACATTACTACCGTCTATACATGCAGATGGTGTAACTTATACACCGGATGTATTGGTATTGTTCTATTATCCACTCTGCCACAGTAGATGTTACACAAGTGTTTCCCAAATTAGGACCCGAGTCAATTCTTCTGAAAACGGTTGACATGAATGTTTCAAATTCAAATTTCTTAAAAGTGTATCAACAGGTATTTTCTATTCTGGGAATTTAAGGGGTTAGGTGAAAACCTCACATGTTGGTTCAATTGTTCACCTGATACGAGTTAGACCGGATTTATCATGTCATACGTTAACCGTTTCACCAACGATCTTGAAAGTGCGAAACAGGCCTTCCATCGCTACCTGACTATCCGCAGGAAGACCTGTGGTGTTTGTGAGAAGCTGAAATTGTGTTATGAATCCCAATTTCGTATTTTGCGTGCTGCCAAGTCGAAAGATTATTGGACCAGAATATACTCTCCTTTCGGGCGTGGAGCTGCGTATGTGCCGAGGCCATACCCTGTAATAGAAGTGTCTTATCATCCCGATTATACTGACATGTACACATTCAAAGAGTTATGTACAGTGTACATACACGGGCGTGAACAATAGGGTGCAGAAAAAAGGGCCACTAGTCTCCGCACGCCCCCGAGCCTTTTAAACTTGGCCTAGGTATCCGTACTAATCCACATCCCTTTCGAACCGACTTCAGAAGTGTTGCATATTCTCGTTGAATGTGCAAAGCGCCCTACAAGGTTGATGGGAAGTGTAGGCCGATGACGTTGCACTCATAATGAGTACTATTCTGTTCAAGAAATCGTAAACAGTCAAGATATTTAATACAACAGACCTGGCTTCATGGCGCCTGTAGTGTTTGCTGTCTTTTGGGATGGTAATAGGGTGAGACAATAGAAAAGTGAAACGTCGTCCGTCTACCGAACTACGCTGTAATTTTGGGGCTACAGGAAAAATAGGTATTTTCCCTTTAGATACCCCTTCTCCCTACCACCTTTGCATCATTTATCTGACTTTCCCGAAATGTGTAGCGATAGAGTCAGAACACTTCTGTTTCACCTTCTACACCGAACAGTGGAAGACACCGTAACCAGCTATGGACGCCTACCGCAACAACTTGTTTTTTGTTAAGTATTAAAACATTTGTACCCATGACTTCTTATTATTAATTGAAGTGGGTTCGCTAGGTGGCGTAGTAGCTTCTAGTTCTGATTAAATTTACTCCGTATATTTTGCTCTTTTTGTTAGTTATTTGTCAAGTCTGGGCTACGAGTGAGGTTTCATTCCCTTCTTCAAGTCTTCGGTATCCTGTTAAGCACTGATTTTTATACAGTTTATCATTCCCGTGATCAAATTCTTGTGAATTGTAACGTATATAAAAATGTGAGGTTAAACTCATGAGTGCCTCTTTGTGTAATTGTGGTGCGTCGAGCCACGAGGAAAGTGATAATTCCAGTACAAAGAGTGACTTCTGTGAGGTTCCCCCAGACCTGATCACACCTGTGCCGGTAATCGAGATCACTGATCTCTCGTCTGTGTCGCATGTGCCTCTAAACAGCCATTAGCTGGCCTGTGTCAACAATGCCCCAGTTGAGAACAAGAAGAGGGGTCGTCCAAGGAAGGACTGTAGTGCTAGTGACAAGAAAATATTAACTACTCCTGCCCGCATGCGCAAGGTGTCACAGGCAGGCCTCAATGCTGGCATTGTGCCATTCAGCCCCCTTAGTAAAAAACGAGTTGAAATTCCCAGGATTATCCCGGATTTGTTCGCAACAATGCCCTCCACTAAGTCTGATCCTGATACCCTCTCTTCTCTAACGTAAAATGTTGGTGTCAAATTTTCTTTTGGAACTTCACAGCTTGCGCTGCCTATATCAACTTCAATACCCACTGTACCCAGTCAGAGTGATCCTACAAAGCCCCTTCCTTCGATCCAGGATGTATTGGCCATACTTGAACGCATGGAGGCCACCAACGTAGCCAGGAATCTGGAGCTTAAAGCTGACATAGCTCTGAATAATGCGGAGTTGAAGACGGAAATCAAATTCATTGATGACAAATTGGAGAAATTAAAGAGTGAAGTTTCTTCAAAGGATTCTTGGACTACTCATAAAATCGCTACCCTGGAAGCTGACGGTAACAGTTGTAAAGCTGATCTACAAACTCTCAAGGTCTCTGATGAACTGTCTGCCAGATTTGTTGCACTAGAAGAGGGTCTCGCAACTTTAAAGGATACCGCAAATTCACCTCACCCAGTACAAGCTGATGATTCGGTCTCTCAATTAATTAATTATCTGAAATGGGCTGTTGAAATGCAGGAGCGTGCTCTGAAGAAGAAGAATATCATCATTAGGGAATGGATCCCTTAGTCTGCCTGTGCCCAAAAGGAAGTGGGCTCCTTTCTCTGCTTGACTTTTAACATTGATGTGCAAGCTTCTGAGGAGGTTATGGTGCTTGCTAAAGGCAGAAATGCTATCTTGATTAAACGGAAAAACTTTAGTGATAAAGTGGAAATTTTTAAAAACCAGAAAATGGCTTTAGGGCCGCGTCAAATTTGTATTGAGGGTGACCAACCTCATTTGGAAAGGGCAGTGCAAGGGAAGCTGAAAGCCCTGGCTAGAGAGGAACGGCAGAAAGGACTCGATGTCAGGGTCACTAAAAACAAGATTAATATTCAGGGGCAAGAATGGTTCTGGGACGAGAAGGCCAGCAAGTTCCATCCAGTGAATGGCCCAGCTAAACTCAGTGCTGCAGGAGGCTTGTTTCCCCATTTTCGCGAGGAAGTAAACACAGAAGAAAGCGCGCTTCTAAGGGGCAGAACCATTCAAGGAACCATTCAAAAAATGGATTTGTGAGGGTGTCCTATTGGAACGTTAAGAACATCAAGAAGAATCTTTCCGATTTGCCATCTCTTGCTAATAGTGATGTAATTGGGCTCACTGAAACATTCCTTCAGTAGGAATGAAGCGGTTACCCGCAGGTTTTACTGATTTCTATCCAGTATGGTCTCCAGGTGTCAAAATACACGCTAGGGGTAGAGCCAGTGGTGGTATCCTAATGTTGATGAAGAAGAAGCACGGGGAGCCAGTCCTACTATATCGCAGTGAAAACTGGGTTTTTATAAAAGTGAAAATAGGGGATAAAGTGATGATCTTTGGCACTTTATATTTTATTCCAAGAGTTAATGTGATACCAGCGCTCGAGCTACTTGAAAGTCTGCTAGATTCTTTTACTGAAATGTTTCCTGATGTTCCAATAGTCATAGGAGGTGATTTTAATGCACGTACTGGAGCTAAAGGCTTTATTGCTAAGGAATTTTTAGATGGGGTTAACCTAGATAAGTTTATAAAAGTTATTGATCTAGAATTGTGCAGTAGAGGCAAGCAATTATTAGAATTTATGGAGAATAACAATTTTTTTTGTCTGAGAGGGCGTTCCAAGAGTGATGTTCCAGGTAAAGTGACCTTTTTTGGGAAGAGTACGGTTGATTATATTTGGGTAAATGCGCATTGTCTCAATTTAGTCGAGGATTTCGTGGTGGATATAATTTCTTCGCGCTCGGATCATTTTCTTGTCACAGCACTCTTGGAAGCTCCCGTTGAGGAAGCATCAGAGTGGGTACCAGTGGTACCAGTGGCATACCGTATCGCCTAGGACTATGGGAAGAAAGAGATCTTTAGTGAGTCCTTGATGCACTCTGACAAGATTAAGTTTGACTTTGCTGTGTCTTCCATTGACCAGCATTTAGACAATTTAAAGCAGGCAATTATTGAATCTGCCAAAAGAGCAAACATGCTGAAGAAAACGGGGGGTTCTATGGTCTCTTCTTCTCATCCTCCTAATAAGGCCTGGTATGATGATGAATGCAGAGATTTGAATCGTGAAATGGAGAGCAGCTTAACTAGATTCAAACAGCTAGGTTTTGTGGGAGAATTTGGGGTGAATTATTTGAATCTTTAAAAAAATATATTAATTTAATCGAACTTAAAAAGAAACTGTAGGCACAGGAAATTCTGAATGCTCTTGCTAACGTTCACTTTTCAAACGACTTTTGGCTGACTATAAAAAAATTCAGACCTTTCTTTACTTCAATCCCGTTAATATCGCTTGATGATTGGTATAGCTTGTATATGCGGATCACACCTCCAAAACTACCATTTGTTATCTCCTTTCCTTTACACCCGGACCCGTTATTAGACTCCCCCGTCAGTCACAAGGAACTTATTCTCAATATTTCAAAACTCAAATGTGGAAAGTCGGCTGGACCAGATGAAATATCGAATGAGTTTCTCAAATTTCTCCCCTCCAATTGGCTACTCCATCGTGAGATGCATTTTAATAAAATTCCAGATGCGGAAAGAGTCCCGGACTCTTGGGGTTCAGCTGCAATGACAGTACTCTATAAAAAGGGGACAAGCTTAATCCACTCAACTATAGAGGGATAGCCTTGTCAATTGTATTACAAAACTCTTTACTCAAGTTCTCAGGGACAGAATTCAGAAGTGGACTGATAGGGAGGAAATTTTAGAAGAAATTCAAGCGGGGTTCAGGCCTGGAAGGAGCTGCTTGGACCAGATTTTTGTTTTGACTAATGCGGTTCAACTGCAGCTCAGGCTCGGTGCCAGAAAAGTCTTTAGTGTGTTTGTTGATTTACGCTGAGCATTTGACTCGGTGCTACATGATAAATTATGGTCCAAGCTGCTCAACCTTCATCTCACCCCTAAAGTTGTCAAAATTCTGAAATCTTTGTATGATTGTGCTTCAATTAGAGTCAAATCGGGGGGTGCACTATCCATGGAAATTCGCTGAGTCCATTACTTTTTATTTTGTATATCTCAGATCTTGAAAAGTATCTACGAAACCTAGGTTTCAAAGGAGTTAATATTAATGGGAAGGATGATGTGCTACTGTTAATTTATGCGGATGACTTAGTTATTCTCACTGAAAGTGAGTTATTGCTGCAAAAAATTCTAGATGCCTTACATCGTTATTGTTTGGAAAATGGTTTATAACAGTTAATTCAGATAGAACCAAAGTCATGGTATTTAGAGAGGGTGGGTGCTTGAGTCCTTCGCTGAAATTGTTATATGGTAATAAAGAATTAGAGATTGTATCCCCTAATACATATCTGGGAGTATTAATTAGTAGTTCTTCGATGGGTGCTCTGGCTGCCCAAGCAGGCAAACAGCTCAGTAATCAATCTACTTGCTAGTGCAAAATGTGATTCGTGGCTTTGCATGACTAAACTGTGTGAGTCCATTTCTAAGCCCACACTTCTGTATGCCTGCCCAGCCTATGCACTCAATTATCTCGATCTAATTGAGTCTGTTCATTCATCGTTTTTTCAAGAGACTACTTTATTTGCCTAATTGTATTCCTAATTGCGCGTTGAGACTCGAGTTGGGCTTGGTGAGGATCGACCATGCTGTCATAAAGTTCACTATTACTTATATAATTAAGATCCTGGAAATGTCTGATGAAAGGTTGCCTAAGATCTGCTTTCTGCAGCTAACTAAGCTTGCCTGTAATCCAAACCCTGACAAAGATCCTAATAAACTTCGTCAATTTAATTGGACAGTTAGAATCAAGGAATTTCTGTACCTGGTGAATTGTGAAGAGCTTTGGGGAAACTTTGATGTTGTAAGCTGGAAAAGGAGAAGGGATCGGATGCTTAATTGTTATGAACGCTTGCTGATATGAAGGGATCTGGCGGAATGGTCTAGAGTCACAGATAAAGTCCACCTTGTGAGAGACTCTTCCTCGTTTAAAAATTTTTATTTGACTCGTAGATGTCCAATTGCTTGGTTAAGAGTTAATGCTCAGTTAAGACTGGCCAGTTCGTATAACTGCAAATTTTTTATCTCCGGCAACATTTACAAATCGGCCCCTTTTCATAAATGCATTTGCTGTTCCCTGGAAGCGTGCGAATCAATCCAACATGTCCTTCAGTTCTGTCCACTTTATAACTCTCTCCGAAATAAATATACTCGTCCTTTTTGAGAGGAGAGACTTTTGATGATTATCTAGCATTCATTAAATTACCCGATAAAGACGCCACCAGACCTATATTTCTCTTTCTAGCCAGTGCACTAGCCTTAAGGGAGTCAGTCTTCGAAAGCCAACAAACACTGTTTGTCAAACCTGATCAGTTGATAACTCAATTTCTAACTATGTATGATCTCGATTCGAATGATAGCCAATAATAGCTTAATGACTATGTACCTGATGCTTCTAGTAACTACCGACGTAATATCTCACAAGCTATTCTAGCCTTAAGTTTGAATTTAATTATGCCTTTAGTGCTGCCTCTATTGCACACATTAATTTTGCTATCTGTAATTGATAATTATTATACTCAAAATTAGTTGTATTATTTTTTATATTCTACTGCCACTATATCCAACCTGTTCTGTTCTTGTCTTCTACTTTTCATGTGTAATATTTATGTATGTTGTAACATGATAGAAATCATGTACTGTTCTGTTCTTGTCTTCTACTTTTCATGTGTAATATTTATGTATGTTGTAACATGATAGAAATCATGTACTGTTGTTCCTCGCTTGAACTGACCGCGGATTA
Organism: Diachasma alloeum; assembly: GCF_001412515.2. NCBI lineage: Eukaryota > Metazoa > Arthropoda > Insecta > Hymenoptera > Braconidae > Diachasma > Diachasma alloeum. The sequence goes on along the minus strand of NW_021680436.1, from coordinate 70,584 downwards.
AAGGGGGCGGGGGAGATTAGGAAATTACCACAGTGAGGAGTCGGATCACCCAAGGCCACATTTTCACATTTAGTTTTCTTATTGATTTTATTTTTGTTTATTTTATCGCTCAGTTCTAACGCTCTTGCACTCACCATGGGTTACGCGTGATTTTCCTGACGAGGGGAGTGGAGCGGAGCATCGGGGAGAGTTACGAAGTCGGCGCTACGGCAGATGACGAGTTGCCACACCGACGAGCAAGCACACAGCGAGTCTGTAGAGACTCACACCAACAAGCACGCGGGAGACGATAGTCGCACGCCAGCAGGCAACTCAGGCTTCTACGTATGGACCCCCACCACCTCACCGATGTTTCTGTGGCGCAAGGCCACCACATAAAAAACTCACGGTGTAGTATCGAGGGAGCATCGGATCCTGTTGGCCCCTCCGCCGTTGAATGCGGAGCAGTTCACCGATTGCGAGGCGCAAGTCCCAGCGTACTTGGATGATGAAATTATAAATTAGGGCCATTGTAAAATGCACGATTTAAACACGGATTCTCCGCGTGACATCGGTAGATTAGGGTGGGGGTAGGAGAGAAATTGAGGTTCCTCGGGGCGATGTATTGCCCGAGAAATCACTCTTCGCTGCGATTCAGCTTGTATAGTGGCTCTGCACAATTGAGTCGATTCGCTCTTCAAGCTCATTAAAAATTCAAGTGATTAGTCTTTTGGGGTGTTGTGCCTAGATTTTTCCGGTCATCGTCCGAGATCGCTGCCGTATCCGAGGGTCTAGATGAGGTTTTCCTGGAGTTCATCGCAGATCAACGGTGAGCGTAATTTTGTTCATGAGTGCTCGCGTGGTTTCCGAATGTATAGCCTCCGGTCGCCATTTGGGCACCGTTTGAGTTTACTAATTAGAGTCGTACTGTGAGACGTGGCACTCAGTGGCCTTTGGCCTTATTAAATTGTCTTCCTAACGGATCATTAGTTTCATTTTTTTTATTGTTTTTTTTTGTGTGAACTGTATGTTTTTTTCTCTGGTCTTTGTTCGTGTGGCTCTCACGTCGTCGTCGCGTGCGGGTCATCCTCGCGTCCGGGCGTCATCCACGCTATTGAATTAGTTTGGTTAATAATCCCCAGGATTGTTGGAGATTAAATCGATTTACGTTAGCTCTTTCCGCTAGTCGGAGTTCATGATTTGGCAATTATTACTATTGTTTTCGAGGATTGTTAATTAAGTTAAAAATGTTTTTTTGATTATACCGAGTCAGGGAAATTATCACAATCAATCGTTTTATTTTGTTAGAATACATTTATTTTACACGGTGTTTAGTGTACCATTTTTTTGTGCCCGTTCCCACACGCCTCCGCGGTTTTCTGAGCTGGTTGAGGAACGCGCTTCAACATCGTGACCTTGTCCTTTGAGGGTTAAAGGACTGGCGCCCTTCGGGTATTTTTTTGGTTCCTCTCGTTGATCACTTTCGTACTTATTTCGGGTGGAGAGGTTCTATTCAGGGCGACCAAAATTCGTGAAGGACCACACGTATGACGCCCGCATACGTGATTGGAAAAATACCTCACAATGTATATGAACATCAGCTGTCATAGGGAGTCCACCCCTAAAGTGCGAGTTAAATATATAAATATTAATTGAAGTGTTTTATTTATTTATTATTTTTTAATTTAATTTAATTTTTTCTATTTCAAATGCAACAGCTGAGGAGCGCGAGGAAGAGTTTGCGCTCATTGTGCAGACCGGAGAGGCGCTGGGCCTGTGTATGTTTTTTTTGTGTTGAGTGTTTTTTTTGCGTTGAGTGTGTGTGTGTGTGTGTGTGTGTGTGTGTGTGTGTGTGTGAGTGTGTGTGCATGTATGAAAAGTGCGGTGTTTCTATTAATTTTTCTATTTTTGTTGCAGTCCTCCCGTTGGAGTACTGGACGACCAATGAGAGAAGCGCCGTCGCCAACGCTTTCTCCCGGCGCGCAAGGAGTCACCTCAGGGCTGCGACGTGGGTATGGGTGATGGAGAGCCATGTGGTACAGCCCCACGTGATGGAGATCCTGGCGTGGGATCCGGTTCCAGTTCGGGCTCAGCCTGTGTGGCAGCCGAACGGTGCTCCGTTGTCCCCGCCACCTGAGCCGGAGGAGGAGGCAGTCCCATGGCCTATGCCCCTGGAAGAGGCCCCCAGGGACGAGCCGTGGCCTGAGGTGGTCGAGGAACCACCGGAGGAATAGGGTATCCTCCTCCCGAAGCCCGCCACCTCACCGCCCTCAGAGGAACAGGGTGGCTCCTTTCAGGAGTCCCCCATTTCAATGCCTTTGGAGGAGCAGGGCGAGCTCACTGCCACCTCACCACCTTTGGAGGAGCAGGGGGAGCTCCCCCGAGACACGCCGGACTCGCCGCCCCTCGAGGAACAGGGTGCCCTCCTCCCTGAGCCTTCCGGCTCATCGGCACTCGAGGAACGGGTGCCCTCCTCCCGGAGCCCCCTACCTCGCCGCGCCTCGAGGAACAGGATGAGCTCCCGTGAGATATGCCGTATTCACCTCCTCTGGAGGAGCAGGGGGAGATCCCCCGGGACACGCCGTAACTCGACGCCTTTGGAGGAGCAGGGCTGCTCCCACTGCCTTCCCCGGCAGCCCCGCAGCAGCCAGAGCTGCACTCGCCGTCCCGGCTGACAGACGTCGAGAGCCCTGCGAACACTTCGTGTAAGTTTAAATGTTTTTTTTTTAATTCTCCCATTTTCAGGCCCCTTTTGCATTCATTGTTCCTATTTCAATTTTTTATTTATTTTTTATTTCAGGGGATCCGTGTTTGTGCGCACACTCCCAGTCTCTGGCGAGTCCAGAGTAGATGGACGACTTTGCCGACAGTCCGGGCGAGGTGTTCAAGGAGCCCGATGATAGCGACCACAGGGCCAATACGGACAGCGGCAACAGCACAGGGAATGAAACAGGGGACGACACTGAGCCGTAGAGCGAGCCACTCCTCACGGAGACCCCACGGACGCTGAGAACCCGACCAATCAATCGGCAGGGTCTGAACGCCGTGCGCAGGGAGCTTTTCCCTGCGAGCCCGGATGCCGTCTCCCTGCCCAGTGCACCAGAACTGCTGCCCCTCACGCCCAGCTTCGCCCGGTTCGCAGAGCGGCCCTCCACCAGCAGCACGTCCTCAGCGGACGTTCCGGACAATACAGTCATCCTGTCATCGATATCAGTATCGATGACGAAGAGACCGTTGTGCCAGGGCCATCGTCGAAGGGACAGCACTGCGAGGTAGAGGTTCCGTCTGTTAAACGGGCGAACACGGAACCCGAGGTCGTTGATCTCGTTTCCGACTCGGACGACGAGGAGGGGTCCTCGATAAGGGTCGTGCGGTGGGGGCCCTCGCTATCAAGACTGCAATCGGGGGCCCTAGTCACCGAATGTCCTCTGCGGGTCAGAATCGCCGCTGTACCGCCTTGCGTGGCGGTAGAGGCCGAGAGACAGCGGCGACGAGAAGAAACGAACTCTTCATCACAGTCGGAGTGGGAGAGACCCCCTGGACCCGCTTCCGAGTTTGACAATCTGCCAACCCCTTTTTGGAACGCAAGGGTCGCGGAGTGGATCCTGAGGAATCGCCGTCGGAGGGCCAGGTGAGAGGAGAGAAGAAGGCGTGAGGAGTAATCTCCCCACTGTAAATATTTTGTGGATATGTATGTGTGTATATGTAAAAATTGTATTTGTATGTTGTGTGTATATATATTATATTTGTGTGCACGTGTGTTTGTATATATTTAGTTTCAAGTGTATATGGGGTATTCCATGTGAGTTCACCCAGGTCAAAACCCTCACCATCGCCAATCATATTGCCGATTTTTCCTGTGGTTGTATATGGAAAAATATGACTTGTCAAATTTTTTCAGATTTTTTGAGGCATCCTGTGGACAGCCATGTTTTTTTGCAAGTTTTATCTTCAAATGCCTGTAACTTCCGTAAAAATCAACCGATTTGAGTTTTTTTTTTACAAAATGTCCGTCTTCGAACACACTTTCCATATAAAAATATGCCAATTTTTTTCAATTCGTTCTTCCATCGATTTCCTCAGAAAAACCTCAAAAAACTTCAAAAAACGTTTTTATGTTTTTCACAAAATTTTAGTGAATATATTGGACCAAAACAAAATTTTTCACCAAAGGCCAGAGTGGACTTCCCATTTCGTGGCCGCCATTTCCAAATTGAATATATGAATACGGGATGAAAAATTTCAAAAAACGTTTTTATGTTTTTCACAAAATTTTAGTGAATATATTGGACCAAAACAAAATTTTTCACCAAAGGCCAGAGTGGACTTCCCATTTCGTGGCCGCCATTTCCAAATTGAATATATGAATACGGGATGAAAAATTTCAAAAAACGTTTTTATGTTTTTCACAAAATTTTAGTGAATATATTGGACCAAAACAAAATTTTTCACCAAAGGCCAGAGTGGACTTCCCATTTCGTGGCCGCCATTTCCAAATTGAATATATGAATACGGGATGAAAAATTTCAAAAATTTCAAAATTCTTTTCGCATTTGAATGCAGAAGCATTATTTGAATTTACAGCCTGAAGAATCACTGCATTATATTCGAATCTGGAACAATTTGATGATTTTTTGAAAATTCGTTAACAATAAATCTTTCCGAGTAGTGTGTTCTAATAGAGATCCCACTTTGGCCTTTGGTGAAAAATTTTATTTTGGTGCAATATATTCACTGAAATTTTTTGAAAAATATAAAAAGGGTCCAACTTTGAAAACGACTCGTTTTTTGAATTTTTTTGAGGTTTTTCTGAGGAAATCGATGGAAGAACGAATTGAAAAAAATTGCCATATTTTTATATGGAAAGTGTGTTTGTAGACGCACATTTTGTGAAAAAAAAACTCAAATCGGTTGATTTTTACGGAAGTTACAGGCATTTCAAGGTAAAACTTGCAAAAAACATGGCTGCCCACAGGATGCCTCAAAAAATCTGAAAAAATTTGACAAGTCATATTTTTGCATATACAACCACAGGAAAAATCGGCAATATGATTGGCGATGGTGAGGGTTTTGACCTGGGTGAGTTCACATGGAATACCCCATATATTTATTTTATGTAAAAAGATTTGTATATTGTGACCATTTTCTAGATTCCATAATACTAATTCCTGAAAAAAGGATTAGGGCAAGTCAAGAAAAGGGACAAATAAGGGGTAATTTGAGAATAATAATCTATATTCTTTTCTAAATACAATTATGATCGCCAATAGACGTAAATAAGGCCTTTACTGAGATCTAGGGAGTGGGGGAGGCCAGGCAACTTTTGTACACGTAAAAAGGGAGTAACTCTAATGCAGAAAAAGGGGAGAAGCTAGTCGTGTCGAGGGAATGCAACTAAACATAAAAATAATGACTGAATGGGGAAGAAACAAAAGAGTGTAGGCTCACCGTTGGGGGGTATGAAGGGTAATATTGTGGGGACAAGAGGGAAAATGAGGGGGGTAACTCGTACTCACAAAGGGACTTCACTCTGCCGAACACGTGGAATTCNGGGTTCGTCAGGTGTCGATGTCCTTCGGGTTTTAATTCGGGAGCAATCGGGGCCAATCAGCACGGGTGAGTGGTGACTATGAGCACAATCCAGGGATGTCTCGCAAGGGATTATTGCAGGTGTTGAATATTCGGGGGTCCAGTGTGGGGAATTTCCCGGGGGAAATTCCCCACACTGGACCCCCGAATATTCAACACCTGCAATAATCCCTTGCGAGACATCCCTGGATTGTGCTCATAGTCACCACTCACCCGTGCTGATTGGCCCCGATTGCTCCCGAATTAAAACCCGAAGGACTTCGACACCTGACGAAACCCCCCGAATCGCGAAGGAAAAGAAAAGACCGTCACTCGTGCATTAGCTGCCCCGTGAGTCGCCACATGCCCCGAAAGTAAATAGTGAATACAGTAAAATTCGCCCGGAAGTTATTTGGCGGATAAAAAGAGGACTTTTGATACATCGAGCTCATCCCAGCTCTAGTATTGGTACCCAGGAAACCCCGAGGTGGAAAGGAGGCTCTCCAGGAAAACGCTCTGGTATTTTGAAGGAGTGCAAGGCGCCGGTGGAATTCCACGTGTTCGGCAGAGTGAAGTCCCTTTGTGAGTACGAGTTACCCCCCTCATTTTCCCTCTTGTCCCCACAATATTACCCTTCATACCCCCCAACGGTGAGCCTACACTCTTTTGTTTCTTCCCCATTCAGTCATTATTTTTATGTTTAGTTGCATTCCCTCGACACGACTAGCTTCTCCCCTTTTTCTGCATTAGAGTTACTCCCTTTTTACGTGTACAAAAGTTGCCTGGCCTCCCCCACTCCCTAGATCTCAGTAAAGGCCTTATTTACGTCTATTGGCGATCATAATTGTATTTAGAAAAGAATATAGATTATTATTCTCAAATTACCCCTTATTTGTCCCTTTTCTTGACTTGCCCTAATCCTTTTTTCAGGAATTAGTATTATGGAATCTAGAAAATGGTCACAATATACAAATCTTTTTACATAAAATAAATATATGGGGTATTCCATGTGAACTCACCCAGGTCAAAACCCTCACCATCGC
>NW_021680436.1:60722-63969 GCF_001412515.2 Diachasma alloeum | reverse complement strand
GGAGGCGATGGCTTCTCCAATTGATCGGGTGGGGCCGGAACTGATGTCTTCCTTCAGCTGATGTCTTTGTGATGTCCAGGGGCAGGGATAGAGGGGCGATGAGGGGTAAAGTCTGGGGAAGGGGTATCCAACGGTGGCCGGATTTACATTTTAGGGGGCAGTGTGTAATGGGATAAATATGTAGAAAAATAATAAAAAATAAATGAATATGCCTCGTCACAGCTGTCCCGGGGGTAGAGAATACGTAGGATTTCAACAACCCTGCGTTGAACGATTCAAACCTTTTACAACTAATTTTCCAGGGTACTGCTCCAGGGGAAGAGAGGCTGGAATGAAGGCTCAGACTATTAGGAACAAATTTTACCAATCATTTCACTTATCATACGGGGTATCTCCCTACATTTTCCCTTATTCACTAATAATTATTTTTGTTTTAAATTGCCGAACTCTAAATATTTTTCATTGGGTCGACAGCTCAGGTACCACAATACTCTCATCCTTACTTCCAATTAATTGAATAAAATAATAATATGATCTCAAAAAAAAACAAAATAACTCAAAAATTACTATTCAATGGCCCTTTGGGTAACAAAAGGAAACTAAAATGAATGTCTTTGGAAGGGCGAGGGGTTAATTTCTTGGGCTCGGGGGGGTTGTCTAGGGGGTTCAATCTGATGGTCAGACCTCGAGGAAGGGGTTCGTCGAGGGGCAACCAGGGGGTCAATGAATGAGAACAAGGGGTATCGGGATCAGGGACAACTAGGGTGAAGGGAGATGGGGGTTGTGGGGATTCACCTGACTTCATCGCTGGGGGGAGGATTCGATTTTTGGGGGCTCCTTATGGGTCTCGAGGGGTTGGGGGATGATATGACTACTAGAACCTAAACTAATGAAAATTCTATCCACAAGTAATTTTAACTAACAATAATTATGGATCTCTGGGCAACTCATTACAGTCATGCTTTCATCGCACCGACTGATTATATAATCTCTCATATTCTGGGGTATTTCGGACCACATTGGGTCGTGCGAAATATTTTTTAACCTAATCCTAACCTAATTCCACGGTTCTTATAATGCGTCAGGGCCCTCCCAGCTTTCTTTGAATATTTTAAGCCTTTCTTTCAGATCTGGCTGGTCATGGTCCCAGGGGTAAAGAGGACGTGGGGTGGTTTTCGGGGTTGTTCGGGTGAATTTTCTGGGGGTCTGGGGGTATCTTGGGGTCCTATGGGGAACTCAGGGGCTTACTGTCCATTCTAGGGGTAGTTCGAGATAAATCTCTTCAGTTTAAATCTCGGATTGTCCTGGGGGTAAAAAATATATGGGTTTGTCAGAGTCTTCTGCTGAACAATCATCATCATTCTACCCTGTCCTTACCGTTTCGCGGTACCTCTTTATATACTCTGGGGTAGGGGAAGGGTCGATGGGGGTGTTACTCGCGAAAATGAGCGGTGTATGGAAATTTACTTCGTCTGTGTAGGGGGTAGGGGACTCAGAGGAGGGGGTGACATTGCGAGGGCTATGTGTGGGGGTAGTGTAGAATGAGGGGTTGAGGGGGGGTTCGTGAATGGGCGCTTCTCGTTCTGTTCTTGCGGTTCCGTCGATTTTTTCACGATATTTTTGCCGAGGGGAATAAAGCGTCCTTGTACGAGGGCGGGTGGTTTTATAGAACTGATTCCGATTTCTAGAGACTCTTCGAGGGGAGCTGACGTAGGGGCTGGTAGGGCACTCTTGCCCCATCTGATCTGATGAATGGTGTCGATAATTACTGAGGGAGTCCAGGGGACTCATGTTTCGTGGGTTGAAGCTAGGGGGTCGAGGAATAATGGGATCCATCAGTGCGGGGATAGTGGATGAACTCGGGTGATGGGGGGAGGGTATCTGACTCTTTGCTACCTGAGGAATACAAGCATGTGCGGGGACATTGCTTTCTTCAGCAGAGGGAGGAGGTCTGTACCGTAGGGCATTTCTATCGGTCCACTCGACTTGATGAGCTCGAGCCAGTAGCTGGGCATACGTGATGAAACTGTCACGATGGATACGTCTAGTGTACTGGAGATGGAGTTGAGTGTAAACAATGTTTAATTGCCTCTCGAGGGGTGGTGGGTGGTCCAAATTTGCGAAAAGTCCTCGCATGCAAATGGTATAATCTCGAACAGTTTCCTGAGGGGCTTGAGTACGACGATAAATGTCTTGCCATGTACTCTCCTCATGACCAATGGGTCAAAAAGTGGCTTTGAAGGATAATATGAATTCTTCGTACGAAAGGATGTGGGGATACTCAAGGCGATACCATGTACGCGCATTATCCTTAAATACTGCAAAAAGAGCACGAAGGGTTTCTTCCTCACTGAGGTTATTGGCTACCCGCCAATCCTCGATTTCTCTAAGAAAAATGTGGGGGTCCTCTTGTTTGGCCCCTGAAAACGTAATTCCTTCTCGTTTAAAAATTTGACTTTCAATTCTCTAATTGAAGGGTCTGCCGAGGTCCGGTCTCTAAATATGACTGCCTTAGGGCTAGTATGAGCGAGGGGATAATGCGGAGATGGGTGCAAAGATGGCTGGTGGGAGAGAGGGGCGGCAAAGGGGGGAATCTCTATGGGAGCGAGAGCCGTAAATGACAGCTTCTGCGGCAATGGGGGTGGGGATAGATGTAAAGGGGCGTCGAGGGCTGCAAGGGTCGAAGGGGGCTAGGGGATAATGTTGGGACACGAGGGGAAGTAAAGAATGGAGTCACGGGTGTAGGAGTGTTGCTTGTAGGACTAATTGGGATGCTTCTACTTGAGGTATGCAACCGCCCATCATGCGCGGTCTCAAGCTCAATTCTCTTATTATCATCATCAAGAGTCAATTCAATTGGGTTTGCCGTACTGGGAGCGGATTCGCTTCGTTTGGGTGTCCGCAGTCGTATAGGTTGAGGGGAAAATTCTTGAGTTAAGGGGGTCGCTGTCGAAGGTGATGGGGTTGCGGGGGTTCGAATCAGGAGAAAATAACCGAAAATAATGAAAAGGTCTTTCAACCGACTGACATCGAAAATTGAGAGAGGGTTCCATTTACTGTCAATGAAATGAAGTACAAAATATGAGATTATTGCAATGGAAAAAATTACTTGACTCACCAACCGAAAAGTGGGAACGATTGTCCAACGTACTTTCAACTCAACAAATTGTTTTTCAGATGTATGGAATTCCATTCTGAAATATTCACAAGTTCAATCTACCACTTATTTAAATTCAATAAAAAAGAA
>NW_021680436.1:5606-60585 GCF_001412515.2 Diachasma alloeum | reverse complement strand
ACTAGGGGGGACAAAAATAATACGCTCAATTTTTAGCGCCTGGCCCCACGTTGGGCGCCAATGGTGACCGTTTTCTAAATTCTATAATACTAATTCCTGAAAAAAGGATTAGGGCGAGTCAAGAAAAGGGACAAATAAGTGGTAATTTGAGAATAATAAGCTCNGGGGAATTTCCCGGAGGCGATGGCTTCTCCAATTGATCGGGTGGGGCCGGAACTGATGTCTTCCTTCGGCTGATGTCTTTGTGATGTCCAGGGGCAGGGATAAAGGGGCGATGAGGGGAAAAGTCTGGGGAAGGGGTATCCAACGGTGGCGGGATTTACATTTTAGGGGGCGGTGTGTAATGGGAAAAAATATGTAGAAAAATAATAAAAAATAAATGAATATGCCTCGTCACAATATATGGGGTATGTGAATATGACTCCGCCCCTTTTTTGTTCAAATAAAACACATTTGTTTGTTCAGAAAATTAAAGAAAAGTTTATTGAAAGTATGCTCCATCTGCACCTACAATCTTCGCCCATCTTTCAGGTAATTTACGTATTCCTTGCCTGAAGAAATCCTGGTCTTTTGAGCTGATCCAATTATCAAGCCAAATTTTGATACTTTCGTATGAAGGGAACCGTTCTCCCGTAAGATCTGACTGCAGCGTTCGGAATAAGTGGTAATCCGAAGGAGCTATGTCTGGCGAATATGACGGGTGGAGTAGCACTTCCCAATCCTGTCCATCTAAATATCTTTTCACAACTTGGGCGGTATGCAGTTTGGCATTACCATGTTGAAGAATTAATTTACTGTGCCTATTCACCCATTCTGGTTGTTTTTCTTCTATGGCTCGCTTCAAACGCATTAGTTGTCATCGGTAAACTTCTCCATTAATAGTTTGAGAGGGTTCGAGCAACTCATAATATACAACACCTCTCTGATCCCACCAAATACAGAGCATAACCTTGGCATTGTGAATATTTCTTTTTGGCTGGGATGGGCCGGGTTCACCTGGTTTCACATAAGTTTTTTGGCGTTTAGGATTCTCATAATATATCCATTGTTCATCTCCTGTGACTATTCAATGCAAAAATCCTTTTCTTTGCTGTCTTTGAAGTAGCATTTCATAAATTGTTTTTCGACGTTCCACGTCTGTTTCTTTCAATTCATATGGAACCCAGTTACCAACTTTTTGAACCATTCCCATTGCTTTTAAACGCTTTGCAATAGTTGATCGTTCAACAGTTAATGCTGCAGCCAATTTTGATTGAGTTTGGCAAGAATCCTCTGCCAATAATGCCTCCAATTCAGCATCTTCAAATTTGTTTAGTGGTTTTCCATGCTCTCTCTCCTCAGTGCCAAAATCATTATTTTGAAATCGTCGAAACCATTCCTTGCAAGTTGTATTAGATGGAGCATACTCACCGTAAATCTCCATAAGCAAACGATGAGTTTCGGCTACATTTTTCTTTGCAATATAATAGTGTAATAACACTTCCCGCAAATGATGTTTACTTGGAATGAAAACGGACATTGTCACGGAGGTAAAAACACTTGTTGCTTACATTTTAACCAAATGTCACGTAGTGCGTTGGACAGCTGACATAAGGTACTATCGAATACAAGTGTTTCCATTTATTAGTGCACGTAGCAATACTAAAAACGATATCTGTTCGGCAAGGGCGGAGTCTTATTCACACACCTTTAATAGTTTTGTCCATAGTTTTGTAAATATTAAATAAGTGACCCCATGTCTATACCTCCTCCCCAATTATAATGAATAAACGAAGTTTTTTGAAAACCTGACTTCCCTTTTTCCACAACACCTCTTCATAACACTACGTACCTGCAGTCAGGTAACTTCTTGTGTTTCTAGTTTTTTTTTGCTTTGTTATCTCGACGTCTTGTCATTTTATCGTTTTGCCGTTTCGTCGTTCTCTCGTTTTCTCGTTTCCGCGTTTTCTCGTTTCCTCGGTTTCTCGTTTCCTCGTTTCCTCGTATCATCGTTTCTCCTCGCTTTTACTGCGCGACAGATGTTGCTGTGGAGGGGACTCGACGTCAAGAATAGGAGACGACGGTGGCGCTGCTGTGGTGGAAATGGGTAACGTAGATGATCTAGTTTTTACGTATCTAGGGAGTTTTTTATATTTTTAGTTTGTTGTGACGTATATTATAGTTGTATAGAATTAGAATTATATATTTAGTTTGTTTATATTTTATATTATTTATTTCTTATTGGTTCCAATGAAGATTTTGTAAACCAATGAGAACGTTTCGCTCTCACCTCACTGCTAATAGAACGAGGAGAAGAATCAAGATGAAGTTAGTATCCAATATGTCTTCACCGTGTTCTGATATTGTCTTTCGGTGCATATCGTTAACAACCAAATTCCTAGCGGAAATAATTCAGATGCGATCACCGTTACACATCTGTGTGCGACCTGTAGAGTGGGTAAAGGCATTTTCAGAGATGAAAATGTATTTGAGCAAAAAATATGTCATTGACAAGAAAGGTCAAACAATAGCTGAAGTAAAAGTAAAAACAATGTGCGTTTTGAATTTTCCCGGTTGGGGCACTGTACGAGGCGTCATCACCTCTTGTAATTTGAACATGTTCCAAATTCACCTGTGTGATTTGTGCCAAGCTGTTTATATACACAAACGTCATGTGTTTTACTTAGAAGACGAAGATTTGCGAAAGTTACCGCCGTAATTGTTTCGATGCAATTTAATTGGCTACCTCCTTCTGAAATCGATTGGGACTATAATGACATCTCTGATATGAACGAGTGGGTGGCCGGAGAATTATGTCTCATTAGCATAATTCAAAGAATAGATGTTTGCTTTGCACTCGTGACAATGAATTTCATGGAAACAGGGGGCGATCTGAACGAGTACATATTTGCTTTCGGTATCGGTATCCCCACGTCCCCTACGGAGAGCGGGTTAGAAAATTAAATACACCGCGGTTATATATTGAGCATTTTATGGAAAATTCATCATTCAATAATAGAGATGGCTAGTGGAAACGAACGTCAAAACGGTAGTACCTACCCCGATCGGCCTGGAGGGAAGATAGAAGAACAGACGAACAGACGAGAGGCGGTAACACTACTCCCTGCAATAAATAATCCAGCCGTTGTCAATGGTTCCGGTACGCATTACAATTCTTTATATTTGTCAATTAAAACATAAATTAATATTGAGTTGTATTGCTTATAGACGCATCAAGATCGGGACAACAAAGTGGTACGGGCACGGTTCCACTGGAAACTGATGGTGAGTGAATTCTGTTCATTTTAATTATTCCGTCCCTGACCTATATTTTGAATGCAGGACAAAACGAGACACAGGCTCAGTACGACGCTCAGCCAGGACCCAGTGCAACAGACGAAACACCCCAGGTGGTCGAACCCGAGCTATTCACTAACCCACCACTAGTTGGAGAATCTTCAAATCACTCAAGCGTGAAATTGTATTCAATATATCGAAACCACCTAAAGACGTGTCTGACATTACTTGGATAGACTCCCTCGCTGAAGAAATTTTAGAAATAATTAGACAGTGCGCCGATCATGACGATGCGTGCGGCGCCCAATTCGGGTACACGCATGGAGAAGTGGAACCAACGCGCAAGCTAAGTTATCCGACAGCGCGGCGGATGTCTGTTATAAAAATCGAGGATATCGTAAAATTGCTTACATGCCTCTCGCAAAGTGGCACAGAAATTCATGTAGTTAGTAAATTCTTCCTTAATCTGCATTTTTCTGAAAATATGATTGGCGCTGGACGAAATCGAATTACAGCTGAAGGAAAATTTCGAGGGATTATCCAAATTACCAACAAGGATAATATGTGTTTGGCAAGATGGATTGTCGTGGCAAAAGCATATTCTCTGAAAAAAGCTGGTACTCTACCCGTTGAAGAATGGAATATGATCCGTAGAGATGGAACGACACAGAGCTGCAAGGCTAGTGCTTTAGTTAGAGCCTCAGGAGTTAGACCAATTCGAAATGCTTGTAGTATTGATGAAATCAAGGCGTATCAACGATTTCTCATTGCAGAAAAAATTGCTCTCGTAGAATGGCGGGTGGAAAAGTCAGAAAACCCTGTCGTAATGCATGACGGTCGCATAGCATGTGACGGCAGATCCGACTGTTTTGTTTTGGATATCGACTATTCCCTCGCGATAAACATTATAAACCTATCATAAATATTAAAAATTCATTTCATGGGGCTCAATATTTTTGTCACGGCTGTAATGTCGCATATCACTCCAGCATAGTCACAAATGTCAGAATATATGTAAAAGATGTTATAAAAGTCCTGCTTGCAACTCTCATGCTCGGTACAGGTCATGTGATCTCTGCAATCGCAATTTCTACGGGCAATTGTTTCAACAATTACACTGTACTTGGCCTTCGGAATGAGGCCTCACTTTGTAAACGTGAACGGTACTGTAGTAACTGTGGTCAGCGTACTCGTATGAGTGTGCCACACGACTCCAACAAATCACTTTGTTCCGTCTGTGAGAAACTCCAACCGCCTGGACATTATTGCGATATGGCCAGAGTGATAACAAAACCTCGAAAAACAAAAAAGTGTAATTTTTTCTTATACTACGATTTCGAGGCCCGGCAAGATGAAGACTTGATGAAAAATAATTGTCCGACTAGGGAAACAATACACATTCCAAATCTTTGTACTACACAGATCGCATGTGAGTGCTGTTGTGATACACAGATGGATGAATGTACCGTATGCGAAAAGAGGGAGAAAATTTTTACTGAAGAATCCGCTAGTTTTATACAATAGTTTTTAGTATATGTTGAACGACTTTCAGTATCAAAAAATGTTTTAAACCTTATGCATAGCTCATAATTCACAAGGTTATGATGCACAATTCATCTTGTAATATGCACTACAGTATGAATTGGTATCACGCATACATCCTATCATCGACGGCACTAAAATTATTGCGCTCCAGGTTGGAGAGAAAATTCATTTTATCGATAGTTTAAACTTTTTCCACATGCCGCTTTCAGCTCTTCCCAGAACATTTGGAATACCCAATCTCTTGAAAGGTAAATTCCCATACCTTTTCAATACTCGTGAGAATTGGAATTATGTCTGTGATTTATCTCCAAAACAGAATTGGTCACCCCAAACGATGAAAAAGAAGGAACGTGAAGTGTTTGACAAATGGTATGAGGAAAAACTGAAGGCCAAGAAAGTATACAATTTTAGAGACGAAATTATCAAATATGATGTAGGGCTGATGTAGCGATTTTGAGAGGAGTGTACCGCATTTAGGACTTAAAGTAAAAGTATTTCTGGTATTTGCCCGTTTTCTGAATGCACGACGTTGGCTTCACTCTCAATGCACACTTATCGGAAAATGTTTTTGAAAAAAGATACAGCCGGTATCATCCCGCACGGAGGATATCGTTTTTGTAGAACCAATTGAAAGCGGCGATTGAGTGGTTCATGTGGGTGGAACATACGAGGAATATTAATCTTACTCATGCTGGCAAGGCTCGTGAATTCAAAATACCGGGAACAAACCGCGAAGTCGACGGGCTCTACAAAGACCCGGATGGCAGGGAGTTTGTACTCCAGTTTCAGGGATACTAACGGCGTGGGTGCCCCGTGTGTTACACCACACTACGAAAGAAAAAAATCCACAAATGTGATTCTCTTCATGAACGATATGAACGGATACTCGCTATCAATTTATTAGTCCGACGTCTTGGTTACACACTCGAAGAAATGTGGGATTATCAGTTTAATGATTGGAAGCGCAATAATCCTGAATTGCGATGAAGTATGCGTGCACGTTCCATTAAACCCTCGAGAAGCATTTTTCGGCGGGAGAGCAGGAAATGTAGTTTATAGGCGAAATGACAGATGAACTGTCCTGCTACGTAACTGGAAGCTACATCCGCTCGTCTTATTTGGTGGGTCCAAGTTTTATAGTAATATCGGTATAACACCTCAAGGTACAGAATTTGAATGCTGTAAGATAAAGGGTATAAAAATTGACTCTCGAACATACAAGAAAGTCAATTATCGTGCTATGTGTGGACTTGTTATAGACAAGGAAGACCCGTTTAAAGTCAATACAACAGGTATACGTAGATCAGCACAACATCAGATAGTCACCCGTCCTGAGGAGAAAATAGTCACAGTCACAGCAGCGAAGCGTAAACGGGTCGGTAGTTCATCGGTATCGGCCGGTAAAACGAACTTGCATTACGTGATAAGTTTGTGAATCAATAATAAAATAGAATAATTAGGGCCGGGCAGTTCCGTTTTGATTTTGCTTAATCTGAAGTTATCAGTTTGACATGTCAAAAAATCGATACCACGTGTGAATGTAGCCTGTAAAATGGTAAACATTGGTTGGAAAACAAAAAGATTCAATGGAATTGCTCGAAAAAGTTGGGTACGTAAATGTAATGGATTTATCAAGTTGAATTAAGTAATTCTGATGTTCTTACTTGTGTCCGTCGTGAGTGCATGTCCATAGAATTCGTACGTGCTCTCCACGTAGGATGTGCTTAGTAAAAATGAGGTTGGGGAAATACCTCAGAATATATATTAGTGGACCCTCTTGCTGCCAATATTTCTATGTGACTTGTGCGTGTCCTTACAGAGTTGTCCCCAGCCAGTCTATTATGGGACCTTCTTGATACCGGTATTTAGTTTGGGGTTTCTAGTGTCACCAGGTTCTTTCTACATGATCTTATGGGGTTTTCACAAAGAAAATTGTACGCGCTCTGATAGGGTTGACTCAGTGAAAACCAAGTTGATGAAGTGCAATGGATTTCATTGATGAATTGAGGCAGTCTCTTGGAAGATCATCTCGATCTCGGTGGTCCCGTTGATGTTCTTGATATTCCTACACAGTTTGCACAGATATCTGGTTTTATTTGCCAACTATTCTCTCTAACTCCTTCAGTAGAAACGTTAGCAAATAAATTCAGAGAAAGACTAAATGCCATCTCATTGACCCTGGAAAGATTCTGCCAAGAGCAAAAACTCAGTGTGGAATGAAATCATTTATTCAATTTATTTTTTCGTTTAGGTAAATTGGGATTCCCTGTCTTTCGACAAGAAAGAGGTGTCGTCCCCAAATCCTGAAGAGTAAATTTGGTCCCTTGAAAAATAATGATTCCCTGTTTCTTACTAGTGTTTCCACCTTTCATGTTGAGAAATTGTAAGAAGAGTTTCTACGACACAAATTTCTTTTATTTTTTGTTTTATCGTAGAAATTTGATTATTTATTTGTGCATTTGGAGAGGGATATAGGGATCCTCCGTCTCCTCCGTCTCCTCAGTTCGTGTGGGATTCTTGGTTGACCCTGAAGAGTAAGTTTCCTTTGTGAAAAAAATCGTTTTCTCTCGAATATTCATCTTTTCATCACATTCTGTAATTTTTTAATGTTTAAAAGGTGGCGAAGCAGTCTTGACGAGGACCAAGTAGCTTTTCATCACTCGAAATCCTCTATTAAGACGGGAGAAAAAAATTGTTGAGTAATTTTTCTGTAATTTTTCATGAGGTAATATCCTTGCCAAAAAAAACTGTTTCTTCCAGGTGCAGAGCCTATGACAAAACTGAGGGAACGATACAGCTGTCCATAGAACTTTGGACACTATTACAATTTTTTTCCCCTTAAGTTTTCAATAAAACGATTTTTTATTCAATATACAGAGCAGAGGAGAGTTAATTCTTCAATAATTAGTGCCTATAGCTCTGATGCAGTTGGAGAAGCTGTTACCCATTTGTTTTTCCATCAAGTTTCGCCTTGGAAAATTTTTATCGGTCAGAAGAAGATATTTCTCTTGTGATAGTCAGTATTGAAACCTCTGGAACAGCAAAGGGAGTGTTTCAGCTATTCGTTGAACTTCAGAAACTGGTTTAAAGAGATAATTTTGAAGCAATAATTTTTATGAAAGTAAAATGATAAGAATAACTTGAAAAATCATCGTAACTTTTTTACAAATCAAATGTTCAGATAGTGCTGAGTGTCATTAAGACCTGAATGTCGTAAAAACTTCCAACGCATAACTCTCGAGAAAATGAAATACATATGAGACTTCCTTTCAATCAATTAGTGAATAAAAGGGAGCAATAAGTTCCTTTGTCAGTAGAATAATAATGGATTTCTGGAATACTTTCCTACCCTGTTGAAAATAATTCTTCACGTAGTTTTGGAATTTGTAAATTCTTCTTTACTAATTTTTTTTTCCCAGTTACATTTTGAAAATGTTATCAATGAGCTCCGAGCAGATAATGTGAGTTTCTTCAAGAACTATTCTGCTCTTCGTGCACTCCTTCTGCCAACTTTTTTTTTCCATTCAGAGATATAATCATCTTTAATAGCTTCCCGAGATCCATATTGTCTGCCAAGATGCCTCCAGCTAGTGTGCCTTCTCCATATCATCCAGGCCAAGGTCTGTCGTTGGTAGTCGTTTACTTCCAATAACTTTACTTCCAATTCTGCGAACATCGCTACGCTCATTCTGGCTTCCTCGTTGAGGATTTTGCCCATGTTTTGCTGGTCTTTTGATTTTGGAAAAGGGGGGTGGGGAGGTCATTTTCTGATGCTCCTATTAGTTCTTCTGGCATTTTCTGCTTTTTTCTTGGCTCTTCATTAACTTTGGACGTCGTGAATGATCGCCATTGAGACTTTGGAGATCTGATTCATCGTTTGAGTCGTAAAAAGTTCCTAGCAAGTCAGAGTTGGTTTATGTAGTTGATTCGCTACTGTCAAAGTCGGGCCTGCCATTTTCTCAAGCTTGTTAGAGCATGTATGGTCCGGGGATAAAGGTTTGTTAGAGGCAAATGCCTCTGAAATTTTACTTTCTTCGAATAGCTCTTCATGAAGCTCTTCCAGCTTTGTTCTTATTTTAATGACCGTCGGGAGCAAACGTTCATGGATTCCAAGAATAATGGCCATTTTTAGTTAGAACTGAATGGAATTTTGAGTACTGAATATGAAAAATGAGGAATACTGGATGAAGGTCAGGAAATGCTTCCTTAAATTCGGATTGAAGAGAACCAGAGCATTGAACAAAAACCAGAGAGCACCATGCCTGGCTGGAACCCCTCATCTAATTGTGAGATAGAAAATTCTACGACATACGATGCAAAAAAACACCAGGACATAAAGATTGACCAAGTTAAATTAACACTCCGTTGGTCAAGCCTCAGAAAAATTTGAAAAAATTTGACATCTCATTTTGAAGTGTCTAGAATCCCTCTCAATGAAAACCTCCATCGAAAATAAGATGGACAGTAAGATTTTGAAATTTTTATGCCGACACTCCGGGCGATGTACCGTGTATAAGGCGAATTTTCTGAAAAACATGCCAACTTTGAGCTTGAATATATAATTGAAGGTAACACTGAGGATTAAAAATTTCACGGAACTTATTCAAGTATACGATCCAGATCACTGCTGATTTTTTCAGATTTTTCCTAGATCTTTCAAATTTATCACTATGCCGATTTAACATGGTGCGGCGCGGCGCTCTACGCACGACCGACGACGTTCGTAACTTTGGTGCGACCAACGGAGTGTTAATCAAATTCTATAAACATCAGGAATTAGAATGAGAGTCTGCTGACTATATCGTTATAAAAACCTCCGAAACGTCTAGAACCGAAGCATAGTTCTCCACAGAACCAGCCTTCACATACGTAACAATCAAAAACTCGACCCCAACGACCACTATCCATCTGAAGTAACTGTCGAAGGAAATTTAGTTTGAATATTAATGTGTATAATTTTTATTTTTATTTTTTTTTATTTATGCTTTTTTTTCAGCGGTACAATTCAGATGTCATTGTCTTGCTTCATTCTGTGACAGTGATTTTTAAGATATTCTGAGATACCCAAGACTCTGAAACGCTCCTCTCCGATAACCTTCATAAACTCTCCGTCGCAAATGGCAAACATCATATTAAGAGGAGCATAGAGATTCCTCTCTTTGATGACGTCCCAGCTCTTCTTAACTACTTCAAATCGAGTCATTTGTTTCACACCAACTATTGCAGCTAGTTCGGGTGACAAAGTGAAGAGTCGTTTACCACGCTTACGCTTGCCAGCTACTTTCTCTCCCCATTCCATGATTCTCCAAATTCATCCCAATCATTATCGCTCTCACTGTCGCTGTCGCAGTCACTTTCATCACCTTCAGTGGTACTTTCTCCGGTGTCCACAGATTTTTCTTTACGTTTGATGGCTACTTTTTTTGGATGAGCTCACTTTGCTGGCTTCTCTTCTTCCTTCTCATCTTCTGGTGAGCTCTCTTCATCTTCGTCTCCTTCAAAATAATAGTCCATGTCAAGATCCTCTTCCTCCATTTTATCTCCAAAGATATCAATATCTATCTTCCCTTCAGTGTGCTGATGGCTAATATTTAGGGTTCGACAGATTATTCTCACGATGAGGTGGTTTAGTTGCTAGGGTACTGCTTGACTAAATGTGATGTTCCAAATTTATGGGTGTTTAAAAAACCACTTTTGATTGTCAGGAAGCAGGTATTTCAAGTGACTAGATTTTTGGTGAAGTAAGGTAATGATTGCCAAGCTTTCTATTAGATTTTTCAAAATATTTCCATATGGATTTCAACTCATTTCATTGCAGGTATTAAATGATTTATATTGTTACTTTGTAGCTATTCGCACTGGCGCGATAATTAATTTAATGATGCTGATTGAATACAGAACAGTTATTCTGGGGCTTTTTGATGCTTCAGAGCCTTGTCCTCGAGTGCAAAATGGTATCTAACTTTTTATTTCTATATTTCTTAGCTACACAGAAATTCCAGACTGGGCTGAACCTTGAATAAAATATTTCGAAAGCTCTACGGACCATTCTCTTTTGATGGCCACTACCATCAAACATTTTTTCCCACATGTTTTCTTAAGAATTGAATTTTCAATTAGAAAATTATCTTCCACAGAGGTCACAACGAAGCTTATATATCTGAGTATATCGACTATTTATTCGAGTATATCGACTTATATCCCACCGTGGTTTGCCCTCAATGCTGGAATACTAAAATTTTTCGACTGTTCTATAATTATCAGGTCTGAAGCTTCTTTCCATTATCAATTGAATCTTCAGCTACTCATCCGATCATTCCTCAGGGATTGGACCCATTGAATCCCATCATCGTCCATCTCGCCGAGTCTTTATGAATGTTCGTCTGTGTATATGTCCGTCTTGTACATGTCCGGTAATATGTATGTCCAGTTGTGTGGATGTCCGGTTATCTATAGGGTATGGAGAATAGAGGCCCCTCTAGTCTCCATGCTATAGGGGAGGATGTGCCTGTACCGCTCAGCAGGTAATACCGCTCATGCGACTCACTCACCGCTCACTCCGCTCAATGATTTCCATTGAAGTTATGGGAATGGTATGAATCTTTTCATTTGCTGATGACAGCTTTCGTATGTTGAATGTCACTTACATATGACCCCCATATGACCCCTATGCCCCTCATACGACCTTCGTATGGCCCCCATATAACCTTTACATGACCGTCATGGGAACCTTACATGACCCTTATAGGAGCCTCATATCGCTCCCATATGACCCTTTCATGATTCCTATATGACCCTTATACGACCCTCATACGAGCCCTATGGAGCCTCATATGGCCTCCGTACGACTGACATTTCCCCTTAGGTGAGCCTGGTTTTGTGTATTCCCGTCTCTATGGATGTTCGTTTGCGTTGATGTTTATTTGTGCGTATATCTTTCGCATAACGCATTTATTATTTGAATGTTTGAGGATGACCATTCCGCCCTTCAGAATAAATTCACCTCTCCGGTTGGGCTTAGAGAATGTTGCGAATCGAAATTACAAATTTCCGATCATATTCGATTTTCTTGGCAATAGAAAATATATGTGTACG
This sequence comes from Diachasma alloeum, assembly GCF_001412515.2. Taxonomy (NCBI): domain Eukaryota; kingdom Metazoa; phylum Arthropoda; class Insecta; order Hymenoptera; family Braconidae; genus Diachasma; species Diachasma alloeum. Next base: position 48,669 of record NW_021680436.1, on the reverse strand, counting down.
TCCACGTGAAAAGGGCCCACTTTGTCGCATCTAGTTTCCGAGATATTCACGTTTTTCTCTCCACATCTCCCATTTAAACCAATGTTGAATTGTTTTTTTGATCGTCTATGCTGACGCCAGTTTTCATTCTATCGGGTTGATTTTGGGCTCAAAATGTGAGAAATCTGATCAAGATTATCGGAACATACATAACTCCAATACCGTCAAAGTAGGCCCTTTTCATGTGGACGTCCACATATATTATTCCTCAACATGTAACCCATTTTCTCAGATTCACCATAAAATTTTAAGAATGAAAAATCGATTGAAATATATGAATATAACCACACCATAAGAAATATTTGACCCCTAAAGGTGAATTCAGCTGCGAAATAATAAATAGTAACAACTCAAATTCGACATTCTCGTTGATTGTGCAAAACTCCCAGAAACTTTTGTCTCTCTTGTGGCTGGAAAAATCTTCAACATCAATTGTCCTTTGATATTTTTCCTTGAAAATACTCTAAGAATTCGATATTCAATAGAATGTGAAAAATCGAATTATTATTCCACAGAAAACAAATTCAAATGTTTCAAAAGAATACTATTGATGTCATACATCGATCGTGTTTGGATTTATCCTGAAATTTCTTGAAATTATCACCAATTTCCTTCATTTTTATATAATATTTTTGGGAATTAACAATGTTTTCCATAGAATTTCGCAACCCTCTCCATCATATTTTGATGAACGTCAATGATTCTCTTTTTCTTCACTCCGATTTTTGCCGCAGAGCAACTGAATAAGTGCTTTCATAGTTCCAGTGAGTTACTACCGGCGACGAAATCCATCTAACATTTGACCATCTTGTCGCATGAATAGACGATGCGATACCTTTCCGTTCGTGTGTTGAACGATATATGCTAGATAGATAGTAAATAATAATGTAACGTTAACAGGATTTAACGTCTGTCGAGGGTGAGGAATTCAATATTCAACCTTCTACGACCTTCAAAATAGTCGGGGGAATTGGTTTCCGGCCACATCTTTGACCAGTTGCCGTCATTGTCAGAAGTTGTTGCCATCCGACTAGTGCCACGAGAAGCTCCCGCATCAACGCAGAGGAATCTCTGCCATAGTTCTCAATGATACTATTGAGTTTGGGGAGATTGATTCTGACACTACTGCCAGGCATCAATTCAACCTGTATATGGATAAATGACTATTTATAATACGAATCTACCAACGGTATCATGAAGTAATACCATTTCGTTGTCGCTGGAAGGTTCTAGCTCATTGACAGCGGCTTCAGAATGCGCCGATCCATTGCGCAGGGTACAGGCATTGTGCTGGGAAGGTGGATGAGTTATCTCACCATCATTGGTTTGAGTTACTGGCAGAACAACAACTCTCTCACTTCGATCCGCTACCAGAGGGGTCACATTCACCGTTCTTTGTGAAGAAGAGATAGGGCGTTGTGGAGTGATTGAATGAAGGACGGTGTTTTGCACTTGAAATCCCAATTTCGGAAGGTTTAAATCGACAACATGCTCGCATTGATCCCCAACAGTGAGTGTATTGTCGGGTGATGGAAGAGGTAAAACAATCTGAGCGTTCGTCGAAGCACCTGGATCCGAAATGATGTTCATTGTTGACACGTCGCCCTGTTTAGATATCTCACAGGCTCCAGCACTTGTTACATCAGATGCGGCAGTAGAAAGGTCGATGATGAGTATCTCAATATTGCGTGGTCGCACGTATGGGAGGAAATTATTCTCATGTCCTTCACTTTTGACGTGTTGCTCGGGTTCATTCATATTCGTACGAAAGAAAAAGAACAGACCGGGAATATGAATTTAAAAAATTCAACTTTTTATGTCACCCCGGTGCTTCAATCTCGACTCATCGCACGGAGTGAAATAAAATATTGTAGAATATTGTACATTAGAGCACTAGGGTGTTAATTTCGTTGTCAACGAATGTGAGTACAGAACTCGCCTTCGGCTCGTCCTGTAAACTCCACATTCGTCGAAAACGAAATTAAGGCCCTAGTGATCTAATGTACTATTATTAATTTTTTTCATTTGAAGAATAATTTTTTTTATCATTTTTTTCGAAAAACGAAAAAAAAACATCAATTTTCAAATGAAAAATAAGAAAAAAAATTCCAATTGGAGGATTTCCCTCCCTAAGGTAATTTTATCTGAGAGGTTTTGTCCGGGAGATTTCGTCCGGAAAATTTAAGAAAAGGGGCATTTTGTCCGGGAAATTTTGTCCGGGGCTGGAAAATTCCGACTACCGACGCGAGTCACTCAGACTTCAAGATCTACTCAATTTTTTTCTCATTGAATAGTCTTTTATGGCAAACAATTAACAAAAAAAAACACATTCCTCTAGAATTAATGGAAAACTTCAATTTAAATTACGATTTTTCACTACTCATTTCCGTTCATAAAACAATTATAGCAGCATTATCAATTTTTTTATCTCTTTTTTGTTCTTCATAATTTCCGAAAGACTTGAGAGAAACTGATGCTACGTTACTTCGACAATGACGGAAGATTCTTTTATTATCAAAAGTGGAAGGGAGGAAACCAATTCGGTGTCCCAGAGAGAAGGAAAATGTGGAATTCATTCTCTGGGAATGCTATAGATTATCGAGTAATGTTAGCATCTCCCTCTTTGAACTCATTGTACTTCATGTTAAAACTTCTGATGCCGGTATTGTCGACAACTGTGGATCGTGAACTGCACGGATAATGATCACTTCAAGAGAAAATTTGATAAACAATTTTGGTTGGAAATTTCATCAGCTTCAAAAAAGGTCCTTCCAACTTGCCTTCCAAAATGATAATGAAATAAATGATCCCGAAATATCTACATAACAACTCGCTCATCCACGTCGAGTGTGCGTAAGAAAGAGGCCAGGAGGCTCCATTTTTTCTATATCGAAAGCTGTTTTGGAAAACTATCGATTGTTTTATGTTGCATTGATAGAACAGGCCACATCACCGGGTTCCATACAAATATTTGAGGTCCGTGAAGTGGGGACCCCACTTGGTTGGATTTGAACCAAAATTTCATACTTGATAGATTTTGAGCTACTCGTGATAGTAGTAACGTTTTTCTTGTTTGTAGGAACTATTCCATAGTTAGAGCTGGAGTGACATTGGATTCTCGTCTGCAATCGTTTGTAGTTGATTGTAGTTCTCGAAATTTCACGATCGGAATCGTAATAAACGTTCAATCGATTTTTTCTAACAGTTGGGAACTATTTCATAGTTGTATTTGAAATGACGTGGGATTCTTATCTGCAATCGTTTGTAGTTGATTGTAGTTTTGGAATTTCCGCGATCGGAAATCAAATGAGCGTCCAATCGATTTTTGGAGACCAAGTAGGAACTGATTGAAAGCTATTGCCAGAATGAGCTCGGATTCCTGTCTAAAATCGTTTGTAGTTTTTTGTAGTGCTCACAAATTTCCAATGCACCGAGAAAAAAGGGTGGTGTAGAGTTGAGATATGTAGAAGAATTCGTTTGTAGGTGTTTCTAATGGTGAAAAAAATCAAAAAGAAAAGAAGATCTTTATGAACCAACGTTCATACTCTATTGTAGTTTTGGAATTTTTCCAATCCAAACTTAAACGAGCATCCAATCGATTTTTGGAGCCCAAGTAGGAACTTGTTGACAGCTATAGCCAAAATGGGCTCGGATTCCTGTCTAAAATGGTTTGTAGTCGTTTCTAGTACTCACATATTTTCAATGCACCGAGAAAAAAGGGTGGTGTAGATTTCGGATACGTAGAAGAATTCGTTTGTAGGTGTTTCTAACAGTGAGAAAAATCAATAAGAAAAGAAGATCTTTATGAACCAACGTTCATACTTAATTACTAATCAATTGTAGTTTTGGAATTTTTCCAATCCGAACTGAATTGAGCGTTCAATCCGTTTTTGAAATACAGTTAGGAACTATTCCATAGTTAAAGCTGGAATGACATTGGATTCTCGTCTGCAATCGTTTGTAGTTGATTGTAGTTCTGGGAATTTTACGATCGGAATCATAATAAACGTTCAATCGATATTTTTTCAACAATTAGGAACTAGTTCATGGTTGTATTTGAAATGACATGGGATTCTTATCTGCAATCGTTTGCAATTGATTGTAGTTTTGGAATTTTCGCAATCGGAAATCAAATGAGCGTCCAATCGATTTTTGAAGACCANGATTCTTATCTGCAATCGTTTGTAGTTGATTGTAGTTTTGGAATTTTCGCAATCGGAAATCAAATGAGCGTCCAATCGATTTTTGGAGACCAAGTAGGAACTGATTGAAAGCTATAGCCAGAATGAGCTCGGATTCCTGTCTAAAATCGTTTGTAGTTGTTTGTAGTGCTCACAAATTTCCAATGCACTGAGAAAACGGGGTGGCAGACAGTTGAAATATGTAGAAGGATTTGTTGGCAGTTGTTTAGAACAATGAAAAAAATCGAAAAAAATGAAGAACCTTATAAACCAATGTTCATACTTGATTGTTGTTTCGGAATTTTTCCAATGCGAACTGAAATGAGCGTTCAATCCGTTTTTGAAATATAGTTAGGAACGATTTTATAGTTAAAGCTGGAGTGACATTGGATTCTCATCTGCAATCGTTTGTAGTTGATTGTAGTTCTGGAAATTTCACGATCGGAATCGTAATAAACGTTCAATCGATTTTTTTCAAATAGTTAGGAACCATTTCATAGTTGTATTTGAAATGACGTGAGATTCTTATCTGCAATCGGTTGTAGTTGATTGTAGTTTTGGAATTTTCGCAATCGGAAATCAAATGAGCGTCCAATCGATTTTTGGAGACAACGTAGGAACTGATTGAAAACTATAGCCAGAATGAGCTCGGATTCCTGTCTAAAATTGTTTGTAGTTGTTTGGAGTACTCACAGATTTCTAATGCACCGAGAAAAAAGGAGGGCCGGGAGTTGAGATATGTAGAAAGATTTGTTCATAGTTGTTTCTAACAGTGAAAAAAAAACGGTAAAAAAGACCCCCCTAGACGAATATTTATAATTAATTGTATTTTTGGAATTTTTCCAATCCAAACTTAAATGAGCATCTAATCGATTTTTGGAGTCCAATCAGGAACTTGCTGACAGCTATAGCCAAAATGAGCTCGGATCCCTATCTAAAATGGTTTGTAGTTGTTTGTAGTACTCACAGATTTTCAATCCACCGAGAAAAAAGGGTGGTGTAGAATTGAGATATGTAGAGGAATTCGTTTTTAGGTGTTTCTAACAGTGAAAAAAATCAAAAAGAAGAAGATCTTTACGAACCAACGTTCATACTTAATTGTAGTTTTGGAATTTTTCCAATCCAAACTCAAACGAGCATCCAATCGATTTTTGGAGCCCAAGTAGGAACTTGTTGACAGATATAGCCAAAATGAGCTCGGATTCCTGTCTAAAATGGTTTGTAGTCGTTTGTAGTACTCACAGATTTTCAATGCACCGAGAAGAAAGGGTGGTGTAGAGTTGAGATAGGTAGAAGTATTCGTTTGTAGGTGTTTCTAACAGTGAAAAAAATCAATGAGAAAAGAAGATCTTTATGAACCAACGTTCATACTTAATTGTAGTTTAGGAATTTGTCCAATCCGAACTGAAATGAGCGTTCAATCCGTTTTTAAAATACAGTTAGGAACTATTTCATAGTTACAGCCGGAGTGACATTGGCTTCTCTGCAATCGTTTGTAGTTGATTGTAGTTTTGGAATTTTCCCGATGGGAATCGTAATAAACTTTCAATCGATTGTTTTTAAACAGTTAGGAACTATTTCGTAGTTGTATTTCAAATGACGTGGGATTCTTATCTGCAATCGTTTGTAGTTGATTGTAGTTTTGGAATTTTCCCGATGGGAATCGTAATAAACTTTCAATCGATTGTTTTTAAACAGTTAGGAACTATTTCGTAGTTGTATTTCAAATGACGTGGGATTCTTATCTGCAATCGTTTGTAGTTGATTGTAGTTTTGGAATTTTCCCGATGGGAATCGTAATAAACTTTCAATCGATTGTTTTTAAACAGTTAGGAACTATTTCGTAGTTGTATTTCAAATGACGTGGGATTCTTATCTGCAATCGTTTGTAGTTGATTGTCGTTTTGGAATTTTCGCAATCGGAAATCAAATGAGGGTCCAATCGATTTTCGGAGCACAAGTAGGAACTGATTGATAGCTATAGCCAAAATGACATCGGTTTCCTGTCTAAAATGGTTTGTAGTTGATTGTAGTACTTATAGATTATCAATGCACCGAGAAATAAGGGTGGTAGAGAGTTGAGACGTGTAGAAGATCCCGTTTGTAGTTGTTCTAGAAAGTGAAAAGAATCAGGAAGGTAAGGAGATCCTTATGAACCAACTTTCATACTCGATTGTAGTTTTGGAATGTTTCCAATCCGAACTGAAATGAGCGTCCAATCGATTTTCGGAGCACAAGTTGGAACTGATTGATAGCTGTGAAATAGATAGGAACTATTCTACAGCTATGGCTAAAAAAAAGTGGATTCCTGCCTGAAAATCATTTGTAGTCAATTGTAGGATTGGAATTTTCCTAATAAAAATGAAACTGATCGTTTAATCCATTTTTTAGGAACAGAGAGCATAAAAATCATCGCAAACAAAAATGACCTTTGAAACTTGGCAGAAATCCTTTGTAGTTGATTGTAGAATCGATTTTTTATTCGATTCTAATTGGACTGACCGTTCAATTGAATTTTTGGATTGAATTGAATGCGAGCTCATTTTGGCTATAGCTTTCAATCAGTTCCTACTTGGGCTCCAAAAATCGATTGCATGCTCGTTTGATTTCCGATTGCGAAAATTCCAAAACTACAATCAACTACAAACGATTGCAGATAAGAATCCCACATCATTTCAAATACAACTATGAAATAGTTCCTAACTGTTTAAAAAAAATCGATTGAACGTTTATTACGATTCCGATCGTGAAATTTCCAGAACGACAATCAACTACAAACGACTGCAGGTGAGAAGCCAATGTCACTCCAGCTGTAACTATGAAACAGTTCCTAACTGTGTTTCAAAAACGGATTGAACGCTCATTTCAGTTCGGATTGAAAAAATTCAAAACTACAATCAATTATGCACGTTGGTTTATAAGGTTCTTAATTTTCACCAATTTTTTTCACTGCTATAAATATCTACAAACCAATCCTTCTACATATCTCAATTGTCTACCACCCTTTTTTCTCGGTGTATTGAACATCTGTGAGTACTACAAACAACAATAAACCATTTTAGACAGGAATCCGAGCTCATTTTGGCTATATCTGTCAACAAGTTCCTACTTGGGCTCCAAAAATCGATTGGATGCTCGTTTGAGTTTGGATTGGAAAAATTCCATAACTGCAATTAAGTATGAACGTTGGTTCATAAAGATCTTCTTTTCTTATTGATTTTTTTCACTGTTAGAAATATCTACGAACGAATTCTTCTACGTATCTCAACTCTAAACCACCCTTTTTTCTCGGTGCATTGGAAATCTGGGAGTACTACAAACAACTACAAACCATTTTAGACAGGAATCCAAGCTCATTTTGGCTATAGCTATTAACAAGTTCCGACTTGGGCTCCTAAAATCGATCAGATGCTCATTTGAGTTCGGATTGGGAAAATTCCAAAACTACAATCAAGTATGAACGTTGGTTTATAAGGTTCTTCATTTTTTTCACTGTTAGAAACAACTACAAACAAATCGTTCTACGCATATCAACTGTCCGCTACCCCGTTTTCTCGGTGCATTGAAAATTTGTGAGCACTACAAATAACTACAAACGATTTGAGACAGGAATCCGAGCTCATTCTGGCCATAGCTTTCAATCAGTTCCTACTTGGTCTCCAAAAATCGATTGGACGCTCATTTGATTTCCGATTGCGAAAATTCCAAAACTACAATCAACTACAAACGATTGCAGATAAGAATCCCACGCCATCTCAAATACAACTATGAAATAGTTCCTAACTGTTAAAAAAAATCGATCGAACGTTTATTGCGATTCCGATCGTGAAATTTCCAGAACTACAATGAACTACAAACGATTGCAGACGAGAATCCAATGTCACTCCAGCTCTAACGATGGAATAGATCCTAACTGTATTTCAAAAACGAATTGGACGCTCAATTTCAAACTACAAACAAGAAAAACGTTACTACTATCACGAGTAGCTCAAAATCTATCAATTATGAAATTTTGGTTCAAATCCAACCAAGTGGGGTGCCCACTTCACGGAGCTAAATATTTGAGTGAGATTTCAGCATATTTTGAGGTTGCAGGATGGGAGTCTTGCACAGACACAGCGAGAAAGATCAGTGGGAATTCGATATCTACGAAGCAGAAATTGATGATGAAGATGATGAGAACGAGGAGGAGAATTATCAGGAATGAAGAAGAGGTTAGACGATGAAGCGAAATATCATCATTCTCCGCGGAGAAAGAAGTGATTCTTGAAAACTAGTATTTTTGTAGTCCCTCTGAGATATTGGTTCTCCTAACAGAATTTTACTCAAGCGTCTAATATGAGATACAACGTAGATTCCCCAAATATCCAGCGAACCCTGCATGAAATTAATGAGATAATGTGTTCTATCAATGAGGCCGATGATCTTGCCAGACAGGCAGTCGTTCCACAAGTGCGCCTACGATGTTGGACAGACTAATGGTTTTGGAACCTCAGTTAACGGTCTTCGAACAACGTCAGCTAAAACGGCAAATAAATTAGGAAATTTTGAGAAGCCTCATAGAATTGATGAAACGATAGCCAATTAGCTGTGTTCCTGATGTTTAATGTATTGATATTACTCATTGATTTTTGTGGGATATATTTCTCTACTCTGATTTAATTTCGACTTAAATACACGAATTTCTGTTCAATTTGATATTTGGTTGGATCATTATTATTATTATTATTATTATTATTATTATTATTATTATTATTATTATTATTATTATTATCATCATCATGTGTGAATACGAGATTCAAGAATTTCATAGAATGGCTACACTTGAGGAGTGGAGACTGTGAAGGAATAAATTGAAAAAGAGTGGTGACAATCTAGAAAAGCCTTTATCCATGTAGGTCTGAATAGCATTAAGTATTTAGGAATGGGGGGGGGAGGAAAACACGAGAGTGTCTATCGAATCATTCCGTCAAAGTATGAGGATGTGCCTGCGAGTTTGTCAGATGGTTCTAGGAGTGCTGATCCTCACCAGAAAATACCCTTCTAATATCCTTCCAGCCTAAACATCCGAAATATGATATGGACGAAGATCGGTGAGAATTTATTGTATTCAAATCATTAGAAAGAGGAGGAAAACTTCCCATTCACTTTCATGATTGAGGGAAAATCATTCAACCACTTACATTCCTGTTATCCGCTCGAGAAATAAAAAAACAGAAATGACGAAGTTGGTCTTTTGCGTGGAATTCACGTGATGTATCAATGGTGAGCCTTCCTTTTTTTTAGACGTTCGCCCGGCTCATCAACAATGTATTCAAGGGAGAAAAACAAGGGAAACACCTTCATGGAGCCAAAATTAATTGATTCATTCAGTCAAACCAACCGCAAATTTTAGTCAAACCGGCTGCGAACTTGAATCAAACCGGTCACAAACTTGAGCCAAATCAGCTACAGATTTCAATGAAATACGCCATAGATTTGAGTCAAATATTATTTCAATCAAACTGATCGCAAACTTCAGTTCAGACTCAACCGCAAGCTTGAATCAGACCAGCCATAATTCGTAGCACACTAGCTGTAAACTTGAGTCAAACCAACCATTTACTTTAAAAAACCGGAAAATTTTAGGGTTCGAGTGTTAATCTGTAAGAACGAAAAATCATATCATCGTCTCTCTGTCTGTCTGTCTGTTTGTCTGATTGTCTGTTTGTCTGTTTGTTTGTCTGTCTGTTTATCTGTTTGTCTGTTTGTCTGTTTGTCTACCTGTCTGTCTGTCTGTTTGTCTGGCTGTCTCTCTGTCTTTCTGTCTCTCTGCCTGTTTGTCTGTCTGTCTATGTGTCTCTCTATCTGTTTGTCTGCTTGTATGTCTGTCTGTCTCTCTGTCTCACTGTCTCTGTGTCTGTCTGTCTGTTTGTCTGTCTGTCTCTCTGTCTGTCTCTCTGTCTATCTGTTTGTCTATTTGTCTGTCTGTCTCTCTGTCTCTCTGTCTGTCTGAAAAGAGGATCAAGAAATTACGCTGAATATTGCCTCCCGACATCCTGTCATACCACCTCACCTAACTTTACATTACCTTTCAGATAACTATCCACAGCTAATACAAAACAAAGTAAGCAATTATTTCTTGAAGATAGTCAGAAAATTATCCACTTAGAAACATTAAATACGAAGAAATATAATTTCAACAAAATATTCATTGCTTTCATCTAAAATTCCATAGAAAATGAATCAAAAATGATGAATAGTATATTACATCAATAATTTAAAATCAAACGAACTTACCTGTAAGTGAAGTTCGATTGTAATTATATGAAGTCTCGTTCGAAGAAACTACAATCCTCATATTTAATGGTAGTACCGCTGATCATGCAGATCGAGTCACAAGTTTAGAGAGCAATTCGAAAAAATGCGCCATGAAGGCCTGGTAGCACCCCCACAGACCTGTCGTTTTCATAATTTTTAGAGCCAAAGAAAATAAAAAGGAAAAAAATGTCACTTCGGGTGGGTAGAGAAGACATTCGTCATAGGGCGGGTTGTAATCCCTTCGAACGAGACTTCATATAATTACAATCGAACTTCACTTACAGGTAAGTTCGTTTGATTTTAAATTATATTTCAGTCTCGTTCTCAGGATTAAAATCCTGATATTTACTGGTAGATGTTCAGAGTTCGATATTTTTGACCTTTTTATTTTACTCAAATTTTCTTTCCCCAGATCAACTATTTATCCATAACTACTGAATTATTATTATTGATCTGACTATTATTCTTATCACGATTATAGTCATATAAACATGCAAAGATACATTTGGTAAGAATCACTTGGTGATAGATTGAACAGGGGATGAAATTCTATAGGCCATGAGCATTGCAAAAATCAAGAAAATAATAGAAAATAGGCATCGAACTATTAAAGCCGTGGTTAATAAAATACTGCCACTGAAGGACTATCGAGAAAAAAAAATCACAGCACCATCGATTCTCATGGCCAAAAGGCAATTTTGGGAATGAAGCTAGATATGACTTCAGTTTGATTGAAGGAACCAACTGACTACCTAATAGTCCTGTAGATNATATAAACATGCAAAGATACATTTGGTAAGAATCACTTGGTGATAGATTGAACAGGGGATGAAATTCTATAGGCCATGAGCATTGCAAAAATCAAGAAAATAATAGAAAATAGGCATCGAACTATTAAAGCCGTGGTTAATAAAATACTGCCACTGAAGGACTATCGAGAAAAAAAAATCACAGCACCATCGATTCTCATGGCCAAAAGGCAATTTTGGGAATGAAGCTAGATATGACTTCAGTTTGATTGAAGGAACCAACTGACTACCTAATAGTCCTGTAGATTATTTACTATAAACTATTCTGTAACATGAATGTCAATACCAGGTTTTCAAAAGCTGTTATTTATTCAACTGCTTATTTCTCGAGAAGTTGTAGATTTATAGGTTTCATTGAATATTAACAAGGACCTCTTTAGAAGAAGTCAAACAATTTGGTTGTTTCTAAATGGAAAAACGAGAGATTATACTACATAAGCTTGATATCTCTTCAAAAAATTGTAGAGAGAAAATGAATAAATAAATACATAAAAAATCTGAGTTGAGGACTTTTGGATATATTGAACTTCTATATATAGGAGTTCGAATAGAAGCAGAACCAATTATATGCACGGGTATATCAAGTTCCATAAAATTATTCATGCTCGTTAGAAATAGAGCTTTCATTCCATGGAGAATTCTTAAAAATTCAAAAAACAAAAAACAAAAATGGTCGATTGGAGGCCAACGAAGCCCATGAAATCAGTGATTCTACTTACGAACAGGCAACTCTCACATGGTAAAGAGAGTGCTAATTGACTAGATGTAGTCTGAGAAACATTTGGATTAAAAACAAAGAAATTCAAGAAGAAACTCAAGTTGCTTTTTTTTTTTGGAACTGATGATATTATTCATTGGCTATTTGAAAAGCCATATGAGGCTTTAGTTTCAAAGAAAAAACTATAAATGGATGAAAAAAAAAAAATTTCTGAAAAAATCCAGTTGAGTTCAACTGGGTAGAAGAAAAATACGTCGATTTTCAGTTCTTCAATTATAATGACTTATTTCATAAAGTAATAGGCATACAATAAGCCAACAAGTCAGGGCATTAACAGCAGCCCTTCATAAGACAACAGTAGAGAATATTACTGAATATCTTATAGATCGACAGGGGAACAATCATTGAACAAAATAAGGGGTCCCGATAATTGGATAGAAACCCAGCTTACACTTCAACATTGAGTATTACTTGCAGAGATGGTCTGTATGATACGACCACGAGTCCGAATGTTTTGACATCTTTTATCATTTTTCAAAATTATCAGTAATATTATTATGATGATTTTTATGTTTCGTGAATTATGGAGAATTTTCAATCGGAAATAAAAGCATCTACTTGTTAAGTGTCTGAAATCACTTCTCTAGAGAAGAAATTCTTCAAATTTAGCACTAATTTAGAAGGCAAGGGAAACCAACCTCCGGAAAATCCCAACATTTAGCAAATATATGACAGAAAAGTCTGACAGCTTCATTTTCATGTTCATATGAGTTGTCTGTGACCTCTTTTCTGGATCCAAATTTTCATCAGAGAAGAAGAAATCTGAATCTAATCAAAATACTTTTTTTGATGTCATCGTACAAAAATCCGTTATAAGGATTTAACTCTGAGGCGTGAACAAGGTCCTTATGTTAGATTTATGTTAGGGTATCATATTTCCAACTTTAATTCAAATTTTTTAATAATTTTGATAAATTTAACCAAAAAAAAAAAAATTCTTAGAGAAATATATATAGATAAGTTGATGTATAATATCGAAAGGCTGACATCTAAGAATATTTTTCTTACTTATTGTGATCTTACAATTTTTTAACAAATAGGAAGAAAACATTCTTCCAATCAATTCCAATCTGCAGGTGCACTGCTTGAGGAACTTATTTCATATTGATAAATCGTGCTTGTCCAAGAGCAAGATAGAAGAAAAAATTTTCGACATTGGTATAACATGTATTGTAAAAAAACAAAGTTCAGGACTAGCCTTTTAATTCCTTTATTTTTCAAGGATTTAATTAGAAAGTATAAGAAAATCGTTTCAATCAATTATGTATTCGTGATTTGAGATAGCTCAAAAATATATTTCAGTGAATGAATGCTTATTTTTATAACTTTGCACTATGGTTAAAAATCATGATGTTCAATCATGATTATGTATGTATTCATTCATTTGATTATTTGTTATTATTATAACGAATATTATTATCATTCCTTCCTGAATAAGATTCAGATATAAAACCTGGTTTTGTGAGTATTAAGCGATAAATCAAGTTTTCATTGGTTATACCCATGAAAATCTGCCCTCAAAAAGAAAAATGTATGATAAAAATTGGCTTTTCCCTGGGGAGCAAGGAGCCACCTAACAGCCACCTAATTAGGTGGCTAAACGGGTAAATGATACCTGAAACCATTATGGATGTTAATCTATGAAGTATTAATGAATTTTAGTACCTTTAATGACATTAATTTCCATTAATTAATAAAAATAACTGTTTGCGTATTGAAGGGGAAAATAAGTCATTAGGGGGAACGCCACCGGATGGCGGCAGTGTCGACTTCTCGTTCAGGCCGATCAAGTCGGCAGCGGTGGCGGGAGACATATTTTTCACAAATGGTAAAGGGACGTTCTCATATAATTGATTATCCAATAGGTTCATTTTGGCATTTTTTAAAAATTGGTTTAATTCAGTATTGACCAAATTGCTCTACGTGAAAAATGTTATGGCAAATAGGTATAGAGGAAGAGAATGCTCTGGGTCAAATAGGGGCCAGGAGGGTCATCAAATAAGTAGATAAATAAAAGAATCGAATCTCAAAAATTTGAAATTTGTGAGAAGTGGGGGAAGGGTATGTATACAGAGGGTTGAGATTTTCACCCGTTGATGGGGGGGGGGGGGGCAGAATTTATATGAACAATATATATATTTTTAATTATGTTGAAAAAACCATTGAAAATTATTTTCTAAACAACTATCTTTTTATGCATTGATTTTCGAATTAGAAAATTATTTCAATAAATAAATTAATTTATTCACCCGCTCGTTTTTTTTATCTGTGGAAAATAGATGCATATAACCGGAGGGATGAAAATTTAGGGGAGATGAGGGGGAGGGGCCTGAGATTACATTTTTATAAAATTTACCCCTCTGGAAACATGCGCTGATTTTTTATAAATTACAAAAAAATGAATTTCGGGGAAAATACTTGATCATGCGGTTTCTCCGGGGGGTTAAAGACAGCCGCATATCCGGAGGGATGAAAATTTAGGGGGGGAGAGGGAGGGATTTGAAACTACATTGTTATAAAATTTAGGCCTGTGGAAACATGCGCTGATTTTTCATAAATTAAAATATGAATTTCTGGGAAAATACATGATTATGCGGTTTCTCCGGAGGGTTGAAGACAGCCGCATATATCCGGAGGGATGAAAATTTAGGGGGGTGCGGGAGAGGGGTTTGACGGTACATTGTTATAAAATTTGCCTCTCCGGAAACACGCGGTGATGTTTAATAAATTAAAAAAAAATGAATTTCGGAAAAAATACATGAGTATGCGGTTTCTCCGTGGGGTTGAAGACACCCGCATATATCCGGAGAGATGAAAATTTAGGGGGATGAGGGGGAGCGGTTTGAAACAACATTGTTATGAAATTTGCCTCTCCGGAAACATGCGCTGATTTTTTATAAATTAAAAAAATGAATTTCGGGGAAAATGCATGAGTATGCGGTTTCTCCGGGGGGTTGAAGACAGTCGCCTATATCTGGAAGGATGAAAATTTAGGGGGGGGGGGGAGGGGGGGGGGTTTGAGACTACATTGTTATAAAATTTGCCTCTCCGGAAACATGCGCTGATTTTGTATAAATTAAAAAAAAATTAATTTCGGGGACAATACGTGGGTATGCGGTTTCTCCGGGGGGTTGAAGACAGTCGCCTATATCTGGAAGGATGAAAATTTAGGGGGGGGGGGGAGGGGGGGGGGTTTGAGACTACATTGTTATAAAATTTGCCTCTCCGGAAACATGCGCTGATTTTGTATAAATTAAAAAAAAATTAATTTCGGGGACAATACGTGGGTATGCGGTTTCTCCGGGGGGTTGAAGATACCCGCATATATCCCGAGGGATGAAAATTTAGGTGAATGAGGGGGAGGGGTTTGAGACTGCATTGTTATAAAATTTACCCCTCTGGAAACATGCGCTGAAGTTTTATAAATAAAAAAACATTAATTTCGGGGAAAATACATGATTATGCGGTTTCTCCGGGGGGTTGAAGACAGTCGCATATATCCGAAAGGATGAAAATTAAGGAGGGTGAGGGGAAGGGGTCTGAGATTACATTGTTATAAAATTTACCCCTCGGAACCATGCGCTGATTTTTTATAAATTAAAAAACAAAGAATTTCGGGAAAAATACATGAGTATGCGGTTTCTCCGGGGGGTTGAAGACACCCGCATATATCCGGAGGGATGAAAATTTACGGAGTTGAGGGGGAGGGGTTTGAGACTAGATTATTATAAAATTTATCCCTCCGGAAACATGCGCTGATTTTTTATAATTTATGAAAAATGAATTTCGGGGAAAATACATGAATATTTTGTTTCTTCGGGGAGTCGAGAAATAAATCTCCTTGAATTATTTTCATTCCCATCTCAAATCACTTTTGAGCCCGTCCAGCACATGTCCNAGATGCAAAATGACCGTAATTTTTTAGATCGCGTCATATGACCAAAAAATGACGGGCATGTGACGCACAAATTTTCCACCTACAAAANCTATATATTTTTTTGCGAACTATTTCATTTGTTCGAAACTTAACTATGAACTGATAGTTGCATTAAATAGATGGAGACTTCCAGATATTCAATTACTCTTGATCAACGCTAAAAATTGCATAAAAAAATAATAAGCATAATACAGATTTCATCATGCGAGACGTAACATTTCTTTCTATACCATTTTCATGAATAAGTTGCAGGAAATGTTGGAAATTAATGAAATCGCATTCTTCTTGTCTTAAATTTATGAATACAGATAAACTACTATCTGCCCCCCTCCCGCTCTTCGAACGAAACGTGCAACTCTACAGATACCCGTGTCTGTCTGCAACCCCCTGTGAAAACCCTATTATCTTGTATTTTTTCCGAAATCGATTGTTAAAAAAATGATAAAAAATCCCAGCATGTTTCCGAAGAAATGACTCTTGTAAAAATGAAATTTGTGAACTCTCCCTCTTACCCCATAAATTTTCACCTTTCCGGGTATATGCGACTGTCTTCAACCCCCCGGAGAAACCGCATGATCATGTATTTTCCCCGAAATTAATTTTTTTAATTTATAAAAAATCAGCGCATGTTTCCAGAGGGGTAAATTCTATAATAATGTAGTCTTAGATCCCTCCCCGTCACCCTCCTAAATTTTCATCCCTCCGGATATATGCGGGTGTCTTCAATCCCCTGGAGAAACCGCATACTCATGTATTTTCCCCGAAATTCATTTTTTGCTTCCGAATGGAAGCATTGTAATCATGCAAATTTAAGTTTTTGATTTTTTATTTTATATTGAACTTGAAGTAATTTGACGTATATTTTGTCGGAACCTAGTTGCAATAAATGAATTTAACCTCCTTTGAGTCATCACACTTAATAACGTGGATGTNGTTTTTTCGATTGTGCGCTAGGGAAGCGATGGAATCGAATAATTTTTTCCCCTCAAATGTAGGTATTGGTGAGCCCTATCCACCACCATAAATTAAAATTCAATTCATTTATTCATTTTTAAAATTTTTGAATTTTTTTGAAAATCTNCGCCGGGGACGCAGCTGGTATGAACCCCACAAAGGCCAAAATTTGACCCAGTCACCCCCTTCAAGTTATTTACCTAATTGAGTCCGACTCAATTTTTTTCCTGATTTCAATTTCTATTTATATTGGATGACAAAATAATTCAACTTCCTCGAAAAATTCGTTGGAGTCGCTATATTACCCCATTACCAGTACAACTTCATCGCATTTCAAGATACATCAGTAANATTCAATCATAGATTAAAATGTTTGTTTCAACGTTACTAAGTCAGAGTTAAAAGATAATCACGATAGCTGTTTTGATAAATCTTATGTTCGGGATAATTTTTGGAAATTCGGAAAATTTTCATCAATTTTTTGGAAATTTCGGTTTTTGATGATTTTTCCCAGCAACTTGTGCTAAATGCATCGAATTAGGTGTGAATAAAATAATGGAGATGTTAGANCCAGTCACCCCCTTCAAGTTATTTACCTAATTGAGTCCGACTCAATTTTTTTCCTGATTTCAATTTCTATTTATATTGGATGACAAAATAATTCAACTTCCTCGAAAAATTCGTTGGAGTCGCTATATTACCCCATTACCAGTACAACTTCATCGCATTTCAAGATACATCAGTAACTTAGTGCAGCTCCTTACAGAGTCATTTATGTCAACATGAATTGGTGTTACTCCGTCTAACCTTCTTTAGACAAATTTTAAAATTAGTACAACTTCATCGCATTTCAAGATACATCAGTACCAGCCAGTAGGAACCTAGCNTTTGATGATTTTTCCCAGCAACTTGTGCTAAATGCATCGAATTAGGTGTGAATAAAATAATGGAGATGTTAGAATTGATTCGAGAATGACGAGAACTTGTCACACGAAAACTGACGGGTTTTCAATTTTTTTCCGCCATCGGAAACGTGAAATCCCATTGGCAAATCATTCCGAGGTCACGTGGGGTCCCCACGTGGACCTGGGGTAAGTCATAGAGATGCAAAATGACCGTAATTTTTTAGATCGCGTCATATGACCAAAAAATGACGGTCATGTGACGCACAAATTTTCCAACTACAAATGATTGTATGTCAAAAAAGACCAAAATTCATGACACTCCAATCTCACACAAATTATCTCATAAAAATGACTCAAGGGAGGTTTTTCAAAAGTGAAATTTACCTTCGCCCCTCAGAAAATGCAATACGAAGGGATAAAATGAGAAATGAGAATAAGTCGTGAAAACCTAAAAGAGTATACAAAAAAATGATTGATTATTACAACCGATTTGGTAATATGATTGATCGTAAACAATAAGAGAAATAAGAAAAATTCCATAGAAAACAATAACATGGAATACGAAACTGTAGAAGTGAACAATCATGATTATAGAAAAATAAAAACAAAATTAGTATGCAAAATGACCGTTCGGAAGCATATTGCTAATCTATTAGCAAAAAAACCATACTATATATGATGCAGGGGCAATTTCCCACTTGTTTTTATTGGTAATTAGGTAGAATAGCACCTCCTACTCATCCTGGATACTGATAGGTAAATATTAACTTTTTTATATTGAACTTGAAGTAATTTGACGTATATTTTGTCGGAACCTAGTTGCAATAAATGAATTTAACCTCCTTTGAGCCATCACACTTAATAACGTGGATGCTCATGTAGATGTACGGGACTTCCCTTTCTGCGCTTTCCCTTCTAAAAGCAATTTATGAAATTTCAATTATGAGGTTTTCATATAAATTCAACGTGTAGTGAAGCACTTATTTTTTAAAGTATCAAGCTTCACCAGCACTTAGCATTACCCAGGGTTCGCGCCGGGGACGCAGCTGGTATGAACCCCACAAAGGCCAAAATTTGACCCAGTCACCCCCTTCAATTTATTTACCTAATTGAGCCCGACTCAATTTTTTTCCTGATTTCAATTTCTATTTATATTGGATGACAAAATAATTCAACTTCCTCGAAAAATTCGTTGGAGTCGCTATATTACCCCATTACCAGTACAACTTCATCGCATTTCAAGATACATCAGTAACTTAGTGCAGCTCCTTACAGGGTCATTTATGTCAACATGAATTGGTGTTACTCCGTCTAACCTTCTTTAGACAAATTTTAAAATTAGTACAACTTCATCGCATTTCAAGATACATCAGTACCAGCCAGTAGGAACCTAGCAGGTAATTAGGTAGAATAGCACCTCCTACTCATCCTGGATACTGATAGGTAAATATTAACTTTTTTATATTGAACTTGAAGTAATTTGACGTATATTTTGTCGGAACCTAGTTGCAATAAATGAATTTAACCTCCTTTGAGCCATCACACTTAATAACGTGGATGCTCATGTAGATGTACGGGACTTCCCTTTCTGCGCTTTCCCTTCTAAAAGCAATTTATGAAATTTCAATTATGAGGTTTTCATATAAATTCAACGTGTAGTGAAGCACTTATTTTTCAAAGTATCAAGCTTCACCAGCACTTAGCATTACCCAGGGTTCGCGCCGGGGACGCAGCTGGTATGAACCCCACAAAGGCCAAAATTTGACCCAGTCACCCCCTTCAAGTTATTTACCTAATTGAGTCCGACTCAATTTTTTTCCTGATTTCAATTTCTATTTATATTGGATGACAAAATAATTCAACTTCCTCGAAAAATTCGTTGGAGTCGCTATATTACCCCATTACCTTTTTTAATTTATAAAAAATCATGTTTCCGGAGGGGTACATTTTATAAAAATGTAATCTCAGACTCCTCTCCCTCACCCTCCTCCATTTTCATCCGTCCGGATATATGCGACTGTCTTCAACCCCCCGGAGAAATCGCATGATCATGTATTTTCCCCGAAATTCATTTTTTTTTATTTATAAAAAATCAGCGCATGTTTCTGGAGGGGTAAATTTCATAAAAATGTAATCTCAGACCCCTCCTCCTCACCTCGCCTAAATTTTCATCCCTCCGGATATGTGCGGCTATTTTCCACAGATAAAAAAACCGAGCGGGTGAATAAATTAATTTATTTATTGAATTAATTTTTTAATTAGAAAATCAATGCATAAAAAGATCGTTTTTTCAACATAATTGAAAAAATATATATTGTTCATATAAATTCTGCCACCACCCCTGTAGCGTCTCCCTACACACACACCAACGCGTAACACACGCACGGATACGACAACGCTGAGACACGACTGGACATCGGTGACATCATCGCGCTCTGTCACGCGCCCAGTATAAAATACCTCTCGCTCGCGCGTATTGTCACGCGTATCCAAATTCCAGTCTTACGCGATTTATTATAGTCAGTAGAATTTAACACTGACCTTCTATCAGATCACTTTGATTATTCTTTCTCTTTTATATATATATTCTGAACGTCTTGGTTAAACTGTAATTTAAATACTAATTATATTTGTTAGTGAATTGTTACATCCCTCAACAACCTACTACTCACCTCCTACGGTGAGTACAATACCAGATAAGTATCGCCCCCCCCCCATCAACGGGTGCAAATCTCAACCCTCGGTATACATACCCTTCCCCCCACGTCTCACAAAGTTCAAATTTTTTAGATTGGATTCTTTTATTCATCTAATTATTTGATGACCCCCTTGGCTCCTATTTGACCCGGAGCATTCTCCTCCTCTATATTTATTTGCCGTAACATTTTTCACGTAGAGCAATTGGGTCAATACAGAATTGAACCAATTTTTAAAAAATGCCAAAATGAACCTATTGGATAATTAATTATATGAGAACGTCCCTTTCCCATTTTTGAAAAATATTTCTCCCGCCACTGCTGCTGACTTGACCGGCCTGGGCGAGAAATCGACACTGCCGCCATCTGGCGGCGTTCCCCCTACTGACTTATTTTCCCCTTCAATACGCAAACAGTTATTTTCCTTAATTAATGGAAATTAATATCATTAAAGGTACTAAAATTCATTAATAATTCATAGATTAACATCCATAATGGCTTCAGGTATCATTTACCCTTTTTTACACCAGAACAAGATAGCCCCAATTAGCCACCTAACAGCCACCTAACTTAAGTGGCTGCTTGCTTGCCAGGGCGGTTGCCATTGCCTCCTTCGTGCAAAAGTCACCAGCCAGGACGCACAAACGTGACTCACTCATGTCGAGTACACGCAGCCGTAAGAGAGAAAAAATTATAAAAGTAATTTTAACTGAAAGAATTGAATATTACCTTTCGAGGTTACATCGCACTTGTAGAGCAATAATTTCTCCAGTTGCGACATTTCTCGTAAGATTATTTATTCAGAAGACTCACTTCTTTTAATTTTAATATTTATTCACACTCTATAATGAAAAAGTTAATAATAAATTGATTTTGAGTAAATAAAGTTGCTCTCCATCATGTGTCTCTTTCGAGTACAAAAAACATTATGAAAACGACAGGTCTGTGGGGGTGTTATCAGGCCTTCATGGCGCATTTTTTCGAATTGCTCTCTAAACTTGTGACTCGATCCGCATGATCAGCGGTACTACCACTAAATATCAGGATTGTAATCCTGAGAACGAGACTGAAATATAATATGTCAGTGAAGAAGTATGATACAATAGATATATGACACGAAAAATCAAAACAAAGATAATTGACATTTTTCGTATCTTAGAATTTACAAAAACCCGATTTTTTTCTTCTCTCATTCAATACAACATACAATAACATGAGCTCGTAAATTCTTGAACGGAAAACTGCTTCCATTGGCCCTGCAAACAGCTTTGTATTGTGAAAAAGATCGTTCTACCTCAACAGAGGTCAACGAAGTGAAACGGCATGCACGAGCATCTTCATTTGTCCAGCCAGCTGGTAGTCGATCGAAAATATTTCTCTGGAGACAATCAGCAAGATCTATCATTAAGTGAAACCCTTCATTCATTTCAAAGATCCGAGCAATTTTAACTTGGATGTTGTCAGGAATTTCATCATCTGAGAGAAGTTGATCGTAAGTTTTGCGGGCCATTTCTAAGGTCTCGTCTAGGGGAAGTCGTCTTGTTTCAAGATATTTTATGGTAACAGCGAGACATTGGAATTTTTTGGAAAGAAAGCGAAAATCTTGTTCGATATCAGGGATACTGAAGTACTGTTTGGCTTTATGCACACATGCTGCATTGTCTTCTAATTCGTCAATAACATTACTCACGGCCTGGAAATTCACGTGATAATAATTACATGCTTCAATCGATGTACCCCAACGTGTGATAATCGGTTCTGGTGGAAGTGAAACGCCGTCAGCTATATCGTGAAACATTTGAATACGAATCGGCGCCTTTCGGAATTTTCTTTTTGTTGAAGCAATGAGTTTGTCAGCCCTCTTGAATCCACCCCGCACAGCTTCCGAGTCACGATGGAAGCCATGACATAGACACCTCACGTGAACAAGTTTGGCATAATTGTGCTGATTCTTCAATTGTGTGGCTGATAGGACCATATATGGCGCGGCGTCCGTTGCATAAATTAGCACTTCATCGTGACGGATTCCATCCGGCCATAGAAGGTTCAGAGATGCATTCACGAAATCACACATTGTCTCCGCATTTCCCGCTATGAGCTTTTCCATGTGAAGGAGCCGTGGAATTCCAGAACCATCAGGCAGTAATGGGGTTACCACAGCATGTGCTACAATCCCGTATTTCTTGGATTATGCCTCGATACGTTCGTGGTACATAGGCCTCGCGTAAGGTGCTTGAATCAGGTAGCTTCTGTCTTGTCCATTTTTCCTCTTGGCTTTTCCATCTTGGATCGCGTAGCTTAATCAGTGCGATGTCAGAACCCATCACTAATCTTGTTACCTCCATCCAATAAGCATTTTGTCTCGCAGTACACAAAGCCCATGCTTCAGCAGATGGTTTTGGAGTTGTTCTCTACAGTTCTTCTGCTTCTCGATGTTTTCTCGTATTAATGTGCTCTCTTATATGACCTAAAGTCACTGAATTTATTCTACAGTTGCAGCAATGACAGGTAACGATGTTGTCAGCGTACGTGAAAAGGTCGGTCTGTAACTAAAGTCCATTTTGGATGTGTTCCCACCTATTTGTGTCTGCATTTTCTCCTCTTCCAGGATTCAATACGGCATTTTGATGTCTTCTGCTCGCATTATGTCGCCGTAGTCCCTGAGTTGTGATAGTCCTAATCTCTCTTCTATTGCATGCAGTACATATAACAACATCTCCATGTAGCTCATACACTCCACGAGGTAATGCCAATTGTGCCCGGATCCCAACGAACACCGACATCCATAATCTTTCACTACCCAACACTATTCTTAATATAAATTCTGCGCAGGAAGAGATGCTTTTTCAAAACTATATTTTTATTTCTGTCGTGGTGAACGTTTTGTGACAGTCAACGATAAATGACGTTTGATGATGATTTGATAAATAGATGAACACGTGTTCATTGAATGTCAAATTGGAAAAATGAATATGAAGGATGCTAAACTACCTCGTCATTATCACTGGTTCTATTTTCTTTTTCGAAATTTTAATGTTTCCGCCTGGCGTTGTGCTTCCCAGTTTCTCCTTAATCGTCTTCCGAATGCAAAAACGAATTTCATGACCTTGAACTAATTTTCCTTCTTTTTCGTATTGAATAATCAGGGAAAAATTCCACTCACTTCTGACTAGAGATACTGTGAATTTCCCGAGTGGAAATTTGAGTGGGGATTCGATTGGATCCCAGTGAGTTTGTGAGCTGGGTTTGAGATGGTGCGATTCCTACTAAGATGGCTCCAGAACGTTATTGAGATAAAAAGAAAGCTGAAAGAACTACATGAAAAACTATTCGAAGAAAATCATACCCAGATACCGTTTCCTCCAATAAACCTGCCTCTCTGTTATTGGAAACTCCTCCTGTAATCCATCACCACACCCAGAATTCCATTCTTCTGCAAGTCATCTACAGGTCCCTCATTGACCATGCATGCTCCAACAAGCTTGAAGGAATGGCAGGCCCGACTTTGACAGTAGCGAATCAACCACAGAAACCATCTCCGACTTACCAGGAACTTTTTACGATTCAAACGATGACTCAGATCACCAAAGTCTCAATGGCGATCATTCACGACGTCCAAAGTTAATGAAAAGCCAAGAAAAAAGCAGAAAATACCAGAAAAACTAATAGGAGCATCAGAAAATTACCTCCCCACCCCCCTTTTCCAAAATAAAAAGACCACCAAAACATGGGCAAAATCCTCAACGAGGAAGCCAGAATGAGCGTAGCGACGTTCGCAGAATTGGAAGTAAAGTTATTGGAAGTAAACGACTACCAACGACAGACCTTGGCATGGATGATATGGAGAAGGCACACTAGCTGGAGGCATCTTGGCAGACAATATGGATCTCGGGAAGCTACTAAAGACGATTATATCTCTGAATGGAAAAAAAAAAGTTGGCAGAAGGAGTGCACGAAGGGCAGAATAGTTCTTGAAGAAACTCACATTATCTGCTCGGAGCTCATTGATAACATTTTCAAAATGTAACTGGTAAAAAAAAATTAGTAAAGAAGAATTTACAAATTCCAAAACTACGTGAAGAATTATTTTCAACAGAGTAGGAAAGTATTCCAGAAATCCATTATTATTCTACTGACAAAGGAACTTATTGCTCCCTTTTATTCACTAATTGATTGAAAGGAAGTCTCATATGTATTTCACTTTCTCGAGAGTTATGCGTTGGAAGTTTTTACGACATTCAGGTCTTAATGACATTCAGCACTATCTGAACATTTGATTTGTAAAAAAGTTACGATGATTTTTTAAGTTATTCTTATCATTTTACTTTCATAAAAATTATTGCTTTAAAATTATCTCTTTAAACCAGTTTCTGAAGTTCAACGAATAGCTCAAACACTCCCTTTGCTGTTCCAGAGGTTTCAATACTGACTATCACAAGAGAAATATCTTCTTCTGACCGATAAAAATTTTCCAGGGCGAAACTTGATGGAAAAACAAATGGGTAACAGCTTCTTCAACTGCATCAGAGCTGTAGGCACTGATTATTGAAGAACTAACTCTCCTCTTCTCTGTATATTGAATAAAAAATCGTTTTATTGAAAACGAGGGGAAAAAAAATTGTAATAGTGTCCAAAGGTCCATAGACAGCTGTATCGTTCCCTCAGTTTTGTCATAGTCTCTGCACCTGGAAGAAACATTTTTTTTTGGCAAGGATATTACCTCATGCTTCCTTGAATGAAAACAATGCTTGCCTCGGGCATTTATCAAAATGAGAAATCACAGAAAAATGACTCAAAATTTTTTTCTTCCGTCTTAATAGAGGATTTTGAGTGCTGAGAAGCCACGTGGTCCTCGTCAAGACTGCTTCGCCCCCTTTTCAACATTAAAAAATTACAGAATGTGGTGAAAAGATGAATATTTGAGAGAAAACGATTTTTTTCACAAAGGAAACTTACTCTTCAGGGTCAACCAAGAATTCCACACGAACTGAGGAGACGGAGAATCCCTATAGGGCTTATGAGTTTTTTTTTATTGTCTTCTCTCCAAATGCAGAAATAAATAATCAAATTTCCACGATAAAATAAAAAATGAAAAGAAATTTGTGTCGTAGAAACTCCTCTTACAATTTCTCAACATAAAAGGTTGAAAAACTACTAAGAAACAGGGAATCATTATTTTTCAAGGGACGAAATTTACTCTTCAGGATTTGGAGACGACACCTCTTTCTTGTCGAAAGACAGGAAATCCCAATTTACCTAAATGAAAAAATAAATTGAATAAATGATTTCATTCAACACTGAGTTTTTGCTCTTGACAGAATCTTTCCAGGGTCAATGAGACGGCATTTAGTCTTTCTCTGAATTTATTTGCCAACGTTTCTACTGAAGGAGTTAGAGAAAATAGTTGGAAAATAAAACCAGATATCTGTGCAAACTATCTAGGAATATCAAAAACATCAACGGGACCACCGAGATCAAGATGATCTCCCAAGAGACTGCCTCAATTCATCAATGAAATCCATTGCACTTCATCAACTTGATTTTCACTGAGTCAACCCTATCAGAGCGCGTATAATTTCTCTGAAGAAACCCCATGGGATCATGTAGAAAGAACCTGGTGACACTAGAAACCCCAAACTAAATACCGGTATCAAGAAGGTCCCATAATAGACTGGCTGGGGACAACTCTGTAAGGACACGGACAAGTCACATAGGAATATTGGCAGCAAGAGCGTCCACTAATATATTCTCAGGTATTTCACATGTCAAACTGATAGCTTCAGATTAAGCGAAACCAAAACGGAACTGCCCGGCCCTAAGAATAATAGTAAAATAATAATAATTTTGTACTTATAAACAAATTTTGTAAATAACATTTGTATATCGTTGATATAAAAGTATTTCTTGTAAATAAACTTTATATATAATTTATATGAAAGCATTTATTTGAATGCCCCATTCCTACCTTTTCAGTTGATAGCATGGATCCACGTTGGGAACATTCGTTCACAGCTATTGTGTGTTGACCCACTGGTTATGGGAAGACGGTGTGTGTCAAACTTTTTTTTGCGTGAAATTAATGGAATGTGTGACACGCAATTTTTCAAAGTTATTTTATATTATACAGAGTGGCAGCCAAGTTTTAATGATTACGATAAAAACTTTGTAGAATTTCGTGAAGGACTAACTGCTTCGTCCGATTTTGCGAGTGATAATAGCCTAAAACTCGTTATTCTGGACGACCTTATGCGCGAATCTTCAAATAGCGGGGGTCCTGTTGTCGATCTTTTTACAAAATTGAGTCATCATAAAAATTTATGCGTTATTTTCATACCCCAAAATTTATTTCATCAGGGGAAAGGCCAGAGAGACATTTTTCTCAATAGTAATTATATTGTACTGTTCAAAAATCCGCGTAATCGTGCTCAGGTTATTCATTTAGCTCGACAAGTTTACCCTGAAAATCCAAAGTTTTTGCAAGAAGCATATTTTGATGCTACATCGAAACTATACGGTTATTTATTATTAGACTTGAAACAATCCACTCCTGATAACTGTAGATTCCATACTAATGTATGTCCTACGGATTCTCACACAATTGTATATGTCCCCCGTTCAATACGTGATATAAAAACACACACCTCAGACCTGAATGTTCCAGTCATGCCTGTGTGATTGTGAGGTCAACATATAAAACTGCTCGTCGCCTGATCGGCAAGAAAACCGCAATTTTGTTACAAGCAATCTGCGAGGCCTCAGCTGCGCAACGTCGTGCTTTGGTTAAGTCAGCTGATCTCAAACTCATCAAGTAAATATGCGAGTGTGCATTGAATATTTTAAACGGAAACGTTATTCTCAAGAGTGGGGAGAAGAAAAAATTGTCTAAACATAAATCTTTTCTTCGTAAATTGGCAAAACTAGATAAAAGTTGTAACGAGATTTTCTCGTTACGGGTTGAAATCCCCTTAAAAAGATATGTGAACTCTTAACTTAGTGAAGAGAGACAGTTAGTAACATCTAGAGGTGGTTGAAGAAAGCCGGGACTAGATGAATTGAGCGACAAATCGATGAAAGACCTAAGGCATAGCGGTTATGGATGAAACCGCGACCCCTGGAGGTCTGGAGGACGTTACTAGACTATCGCTATTTTAAAATTCGCCCAGCATGTGCTAGGGGAAAAGGGGCCGACGTACAGGCTGTGCAACTGGGCGATTCCATAGGCTATGTCAGAGTAGACTAGGGACCAACGGCCAGGTGAGAGGACTGGTGCCCCCGGGATCCCGTCGGGTTGATTGGTGGGGATAGGGTAACGGAATGACCTATCGTCGCTGAGATATCCAGACTAGGGGGAGAAGGCCCTAGTAAGATTCTGAGTTAGTCGAACGCGGACGCTCGAGCGGGGAAGTCGAAAGGACTTCTCCGATATATACTGTGGTGTTGGCTTGGAAGATGGCCAAGGGAATGGTGGGCGAATAGCACCGCGCAGCCAGGTGCATAAATGCTTCTGCATCCCCCACAAACGGGAAAAAGAGTTATTTTGGAACTCTTAGTGACGACTTTGTTGTTTCCGGCGTTATCCGGCTCGGCGAAACAAATGACGAGCGCATGGGCCCGTGGGTCTGGAGTAGAGATCGTCCTCCTGTCGACCCGACCATGTGCCGCTATTCGAGTACCCGGAGACGGTGACGTGCGATGACCGAAGCGGTAACTGGTGGCCGAGAGTGTGGGTGGTCGTGAAGTGGGTAACAGTGTTCCACTTTGGTCGGATCAGGCTCTCGGCATCCCAGGCTCTGAGTCGAAATACTCGGGAGGAGAAAGCCTACTGAGAGAGTGAAAAACCCTCCAGGATGAGTGTAAATTCAATTCGCATGGATGATTAGGCTGTGAGGCTTAATTTCCAGCCTGGAATAGTGGCTGATGACGTTTGACATAGGATACTCCTGGTGGACCTCGCCCACTCTACCGTGTCACACTGATGCTAGCTGGGCAACCTTTTACTCAGCCACAGAAGTCCTCTGAGTGGACGAGTTTGCCTCAGAGGCCGGTTTTCGTCGAACCTCCCGTGACGGTTCGGCTGGCGCCCGATTATTGAGCGATACAACCTATTACGGCATAAAAGTAGTTTGGATTTTTCCTCGGTGAACAACCCGGGAAAATATCCTTACAAAGTTTAAAACAGAAGAAGAAAATGATTGTGGACCAAAAAGGAGGTAGTTTTTTACCATTGATTCTTTATTTTTATGTGGAACATGCACGGAAACTGGTACTTGTACCTTAAGACAA
Organism: Diachasma alloeum; assembly: GCF_001412515.2. Taxonomy (NCBI): domain Eukaryota; kingdom Metazoa; phylum Arthropoda; class Insecta; order Hymenoptera; family Braconidae; genus Diachasma; species Diachasma alloeum. The sequence goes on along the minus strand of NW_021680436.1, from coordinate 19,787 downwards.
TTTCGATAGAATTTACCAACAAGGTGCAGGGTATGTACAAGAACCACGATTGACGGATCCGCAAACACTGCAAACACCTGCAGATGTCGCGTCACGATTAGATAACGGAATGGCTTATATATTGAAATCATCGATGGGTAAAAATGCAGTTGAAAAGTGGAAATTATATCAGAACGTATTGAGACGTTACTTATTTTTCACGGGTAAAAAGGAGGGTGAAGAAAAGGAAGATCCCAATACCCCGCCAACACAATTACATCCGTATGATAATGATTCTATCATATCAGCCATACCAAAAAAGTATCAAAAACAAGCTAGCGCATTACTTAAACATATTCAAGAATCTGCGGGGCAAGGGCGTTTGAGGTGGAATGCGTCAGGTTTTGTCCAACTGGATGAAGTCCGTATACCTGGGTCAAATATTGGTAACTTGATGAATGACTCGCTGAGGCATCGCCAGACAATAAAAGCAACAGGAAGCGAATTATTTGCTGTTTTCTTACGGGATATCAATACACCAAAAGAGTTTGTTGGTAACAAAAGTTTCTGGACAAAACGCTCACCAGCGGCCGCATCTACACCTACAGAGTATGAACAATTAGAGTCCCCAAGTAACTATTTCACGCCTAAGACATCATAAAGAGGTAAAAGATTATCGTTCGGAGGTAATAATGACTCATCTAATAATTCAACAATAAAAGCATGGAGCAGCTTAAGTTAGAGGTTACTTATTACAAACCCGAGGATCCTGCTGGTTATTCGGGGGCCACCAGAGTTATATAGAAGCATGAGAAAAGAATACCTCGCCAGGATATTGGTCAATGGCTTAATCCGCAGAATGCTTATACTCTTCGGAAGCCTATAAGGAGACGTTTTCCACGACTGCATTTTAATGTGGATACGATAGATGATGTGTGGGAAGCAGATTTGATTTGCAAAAATTCAAATCATGTAACGACGATACAATGTACTTATTATCAGTTATTGACGTTGTAAGAAAATTTGCATTGGTGGAACCATTGACCGATAAGACAGGGGTCGCTATCCGTGAAGCATTCAAACATGTATTTGCCCAAGGACGTAATCCACGGGATTAGAAACGGATCGTGGAAAAAAGTTCCTCGCCAACACGGTACAAAAATGATTAAAAAAAGAAGATATAGCATACCGTATTGTGAGAAATCCTGATATTAAAGCTGCTATGGTGGAGCGTTTCAACAGAAAATTGAAGGAACGAATGTGGCGATATTTTACACACACAAAATCTTATCGATACATTGATATTTTGCAACAATTTGTAGATGCGTATAACAAGTCACATCATAACACAATTAAAATGACACCAGCGTCAGTGACACTTGCAAATGCGTATGAAGCAATAGAAAATATAAATCAATCTCATGAGCGTCAAGATAAAAAAATTTCTGAGCATCCATTTAAATACAAAGTGAATAATTACATTTGTATCAGTAAGACGAAAGGGGTCTTTGAGAAAGGATATGAATCCAACTGGAGTGACGAGATTTTCAAAACTGTACGTACTCGCCGGTGTCAATTACTACCAACAAATGAGCTTGAAGATTTAGCTGGAGAAGAAATCGCCGGTTTTTTCTATGAACTAGCGCTAGTGAACAAAGACCCCACTATCGAAGCATATCAGCTCCAGAAAATTTTGAAAACCAAAGGGAAAGGAAAGAACAAACAGGTGCTAGTAAAGTGGGTTGGCTATCCTGACAAATTCAATTCGTCGATTCCTGCATCGAATATAGAAAACATAAAAAAAATAAAGAAATGGATAGGAATAATTTTTCTAAGGTTTTATTGAGTGACAGTAGCATGGAATATTTTCCAGATAATATAGCAATGAAATTCAGAACATATCCACCGCATGATGTTCGTTTGATAGGCACATGGGTTATAGGTCTCACAGAATCACAATACACCTGTAGCCTATTGCACATTTAAAACAGAGATGACGGTTATGTAGCCTTCATCAAAGGAGATGAACCTGTAGATGAGCAAAGAAAAACTCCAGCCTATGCTGTTCCCCACAGAATATACGAGAATCTGGAGCATTTGATAAAAGCTTTGAATCACTTACCACAGATTGGTAATCATATACTATTTGAAATAAAGAGACACGACCACGGTTATGTAAAGATGTATCGTGTATGTGAAAAAAATGAATCATGTAAAGATCAAATACATTTACTTAATTTGTCATGGAAGCCGAGAAACATTTTGGGGGTTGACCAAGTTGCTGGCGGCGATAATGGTCTTGGCTTCGGAGAAAATGAAAGAATTTCTGCAAACCACCCTGCTAGCCTGGCGGGAGCCTTTCTCGATCGTATGTGCATATATCGTGATTTATGTGGACCATGTGTGACAGGTAACAGTTACACATGAATTATAGCTCTATTTGCTCAGCCCTTCGGCTTCTCAATTTTGAAAATTAGTTGGATAAGATGTCGTTCGAAATGTAAGACCCTACGCCGTGATGATTACTCATTCAAACTCAGGCTCTCTTTCCCATCAAATTTCAAATTCGAGTGCAAATGTTTGTATTAAATATTTTAATAGTTTTACGATTGATTATATTGGGTTGGGGAATAAGTAATTTCGGTTTTTTTCATGTTTTTCAAAATGAATTTGTTAATATACATTTTAAACACTAATCAATGATATATGTTGCTTCGATCATATATGTGGACGAATACGGGCTTCGCAACTATTTGTGAAGCTTCTCCGGGCTTTAACCACGATCTCTTTCGCACATTATTCTCGTACGTGATCCACTTTCCATCGCCCGTAATCATTTGTTTCAAAAATGGCTCGATTTCATTTCGTTTCAGCAGGGAATCACAAATGGAAACTCGGTTAATTAAATTTTTCGACGTTAATTCATGTGGAACCCAAGTATTGAGCTTCTTTTGGTATCCAGTCTTATGTAAATGGTTCAAAACTGTTTTATGGTCAACATTTAATTTCGTAGCAATGTCGCGAGATGAAATATGTCAGTCTACCTCGATTTCATTAAGAATTTCATCGACTTTTTCAACGGTTGGCCGACCAGGGCGAGGTTCATCTTTAAGATCGAAGTTTTCGGAACGAAATCGAGCAAATCAATTGTGATACTGGCCTTCACTTAAGCACTCATCACCATAAACACTATACAATTTTCGATGAACCTGCGCTGCAGTTTTTCCATTTCGGAAGTAAAAAAGCAAACTGTGACGAAAGTGGCCTTCTGGAATCTCCATTGTCAAAGCGCAATAATTTTTGAATGAGTAAACGAATGGCGCTACTTTGTACTCTAGAATGTTCTATAGACTGTAAACTTCTAAACATGCTATAGAATGGCTTCATTGAATAAGGATTACTAGAGATATACAACTTTAATGCCATCTATTAGGAAGAACCGAAATTACTTTTTCCCCAACCCAATATATTTTCACAATTAATCCTCTGACAACTCCGCTGTCCTTTACCATAAATTCACAGTTTATTTCGAAATAAGGAAGTTCACTTCACTTCTGAATTCTCGTAAACTAAAAGAGATCAGAGAATATCCAAATTTATGAGTCCAACCAGTGACCACTAAGGTTGAGTACACTCAGAATACCGACTACGAAAGTGGACGTAATTGTCGAATCAAAACAAAATATTTTTCTTATTTTGGACTGTAACTAATCCGAAACCCACTCAAAACGGTTTACCGCAAGGTTAGGCCCAAGATTAAGGGAAACGTCACGGCGTTGTTGGTACGGGCAAAAATCATAGGAGCCGCGGTGTGACTTTTATCACGCTGATGCCGTGACTCAGGTAAAAACGGGGGTTTCTCGCTGTCGAAAAGTTTCCAAGGGGATGCTTAGGTCGACCTCCTAAGGTACACGTGCCAGTCGGTGAGTTCGTTGTCGAGTTGAGTGCAAGAATTTGCTTCGCTCGTCAGCTTCGCTCATCCGGCATTCGATGGGCAAAAATAAAATTTCGTCGTAGTTAATCCCCCCCCCCGTGAAGAGTAAATTATTTTATTTTGAGTCTTTGCGTACTGATTTTGTCCGTCGTGGCTCCAATACAGTCCCTCTCTCTCTCTTAACTCTAAATACTAGTATAACCCCATAATGTTCTTGGTGTCTTACAAGGAGTGACAATATTATTATTATTATTATTATTATTATTGTTTTTTTTACACTCATAAATGAGATCGCTGAACGATTCTCGAGGGTCCCGACTTCACCGCGAAGACCGCCCAGCAAGCTAAGCAATACAAACTTTTCCGAATCGCTCTACAGTATTGCTCCCTCCAACCGGAGGGTGAGTTCTACTGCAGTCCAGAATCGTGCTGTCTAAGTAGACGGAGGGATCCAAGAATGACCGCCTTCTGCGTTTGGCCAGCCAAAATGAAGGCTTGACGCCTCCATGCAGGGATGGTGTTCAGCGCAAATATAAATGATTCTTTCATTCCCCCAAGAGAGCCAATTATCAGGACAACCAACTTTACTTTAAATCCCCGATTTATTTGACGTAGCTCACCCAGGAGTGGCTGATATTTGAGCCGCTTCTCCTCTTCTTTCACTGTGGCATTGCTCTCAGCCGGAGCTGAGAATTCAATGACATAGATGATTTTGTCATCAAAATCGAAGAGGACGATGTCAGGTTTCGTCGCAACGATTGGCCTAACAGTCGCGAACGAGAAGTTCCAGTAAATCTTACACCTCTCGTTCACGACAACGGACTCAATATCTCCTGGAGTGTAAGGCAGCACCGGGGTTCTGTCTATCCCATAAGAGTGCCGCAAATGATAATACAGCACTCTCAAAGCCGCATTAGGACGGTGGATATAACTCGTGATTGCATAAGTCAGACAAGACGACAAAAGATGCATCAGAGTTTCCGGGGATTGCTTGCAAATCCGACATCGAGTATCCGGAATGTGCACCCCCATAACACGACTTCGATAGACAGGAGTGTTTATCACGTCATCCTGACATGCGCAGATGAAACCTTCAGTTTCGGACATCAAGCCAGCTGACTTCAAGAAGGCGAATCTCAGCTGGACGGAAAGACCCTGCTCTTCCACATGGCGAAAGAATATACCATGCACGGGCCTATCAACGTGCTGGCGGAGCAAGGTGGACTGCTCCGCCGCCTTGATGGCCGCTCTAGGCCGAGATTTGGCCATGATGGCTAATGAATCACTAGCTAATTGGCCATCCCGGCCGCGACAAAATTCCTACCCAAGGGAAGCCGCTGCCTTGTATAGAAAGGCTTGAACCCCATGGAGCTCATGATCATGCACGAACTCCAAGTGTGGATCCAAGCCATTCATGACGTCACAAGCTAAACCGAGGACTAGACGATCATGAAGAGCCTCCAAACTGAGAAGTCCTCGTCCTCCACACTCTCGCGGAAAATACAACCGCAGAGTCGAAGAACGTGGATGGAGACTCCTATGAATGTTCATCAGCTTGCGGGTATCTCTGTCCAGCTGCTCCAGCTCAAATCTACTCAATTTGAAAACACCAAAGGAGTAAAGAAGCACCGGGACAGCGAACATGTTCGTTGCTGCGACTTTATTCTTGCCGGAAAGTTCGGACTTCCAAACTTTCCTGAGCCGCCGCCGATATTCCTCGCGAAGAGTCTCTTTGACTTCCACAGTTTCCACTACGGAACGCTGATTGAAGCCAAGATATCGATACGACTTTTCGGCCCAAGATGATGTATGACGCTTTCATCCACAAGCTGAAGATCATCCACCTCGCCACCAACCTTGCCCCTCTTTATATGGAAGACGGCGCACTTGTCCAATCCGAAACTCCTGCCGACCGCACGTGAGTACAGTGCGACAGTATCAAGCTGAAGCTTGAGTTGCCGCTCTCCTGAGGCAAATAACTTCAGGTCATCCATGTAAAACACATAACTGACCTGATGCCTCCTATCACCGGGTTTTCCGGCTTGGTATCCTCCAACACAACGCAGCGCAACAGATAGCGGCATTAGTGAGATGCAAAATAATAGAAGACTCAGAGTCTCACCTTGAAAGACTCCTCTCCTATACTGCACCAACCTCGAAGTCAGCTTACCCTCACCAGATGTTATGGTGAAGCGCCTTCTCCAAAGTGGTGCAAGATCTTTGATACACCTCACTATGTGGTCCTCTACCGCAAGGCAATCCAATAGTAGGAAAATGAGTTCATGACTCGTGCTATCGAATGCCTTGCGATAGTCGACGCAGGCAACTGACAAATTGGGAAAGTACTGCCTCGAATCGCGGAATACGCAGCGATCGACAAGCAGACCTTCCTTGCAACCTGACAGTTCCCGCTTCACTCCTCGCTGCTCATGTATCTGCTGCCACACTGGTTGTGTATCATGGAGGATAAAACGACAGACAAAACGCGCGAAACTCCTTGAGGGCTGGAGTCTCCACCATGAGATTGGGGGCCTGACCATAGAGACCCCCCAGAACTCTTCAACCCGCTCGACTGAAGGCATCTTATCCGGTGCAGGTGCGGGTGGATCGAACCAGCGATTGGGGTAGGAGTGGAAGACAGAATTGTCGACCACCCATCGCAACCGCTACTCTAGAGACCGTTTCGTAGTCCCCAGAATGCGCATCTTCTCAACAAATCTCTCCTTATTCATGAGGAGGACTTGTTTATTCAGTGTGTGATGGTGGTATCGCAAATTCGCAGATATTCGGCGAATGCGGGCCGTGAAAGCCCTACCACTGTTGACAAAGTCCATTACACACTGAATGCGTGACGCTTGCTTCCTTGCCTCTTCGATCTTACCCTGGACCTGTGCGATGCGTCTCCTCATTTTCCCCTCAAATGACCCCACTCTTGGGGTTTGAAGCTTCAGACGGAGAGCCGGATCATACACAGCCCAGTTCAGGTCGAGCAAATTGATGTTTGGTGAGAGCCCCGCTGTCAGAGCCTCGTTCTCCACAGCCAGCTGTTGTGGCTGGAGACGAAACTTCCCCGTGACTCTTTCCCGCCTTGTCCCTATTCCTCTCGGAGCCCTCTCAGGCTCCTCATCTCTCTGTTGGGTCGGCTGCTCCGGCTGTGTAAAATCTTCTTCCTGAAGAGGAGGAAGGTCCATCAACCCCCGCGGAACGAGCAGTAACGCATATCCTTGCTGACGCAAGCGGCTGACTTGATCTCTCAGATGTTGACTTGAGAAATGGGAGAACTCAGGGTGCATACGGCACCACAAGTCCCGCATTCTCACCATATAGCCTACTTGCGTCGGCTCGCTATCCTGCCAACATTGCATGAGGTCCTCCTTGAGTTCCTCCGTCCACCTAATCCTTTGTACAGCCGGGTTGTTACCATCGGATCCAGATCGTTCACCCCTCCCAACTGATCCGCGGTCCCCATCCGAGAAGGACCGATTGTGGGGGGCTCTGCCGCGGCTCGATGGCGCAACCAGGTATAGGTGCCGCCGGGTGGTTAGCCCGACACTACCCTGACTATTGCGGACATGCCGGGCGATGGGTTCGCCACACGCGCTACGCCTATTATTATTATTATTATTTTTGTTTTTTTTTTATTCGCAAATGAGATCGCTGAACGATCCTCGAGGGTTCTGACTTCACCTCGAAGACCGTCCAGCAAGCTAAGCGATGCAAACACTTCCTTATCGCTCTGCAATAGTGCTCCCTCTAACCAGACGGTGAGCTCTATTGCAATCCAGAATCATGCTGCCTAAGTAGACGAAGGATGACTGCCTTCTGCATCTGGCCAGCCAAATTGAAGGCTTGACGCCTACAGGCCGGGATGGTTTTGAGCGCAGATATGAATGACTCCTTCATTGCCCAAGAGAGCCAATGATAAGGACAACCAACTTTACTTTAAATCCTCTGTTTATTTGACGTAGCTCAAACAGAAGTGATTGGTATTTGAGCCGTTTCCCCTCATTTTTCAATGTGATGTTGCTCTCATCCGGAGCTGAGAACTCAATGACATAGATGATTTTGTCATCAAAATCGAAGAGGACGATGTCAGGTTTCGTCGCAACGACTGGTCTGACAGTCGTGAACGAGAAGTTACAGTAAATCCTACACCTCTCGTTCACGACAACGGACTCAATATTTCCTGGAGCATACGGCAGCAGTGGTGTCCTGTCTATCTCATAAGAGTGCCGCAGATGGAAATACAGCACTCTCAAAGACGCATTATGTCGATGGATATAACTCGTGATGGCATATGTCGGGCAAGCCGATAAAAGATGCATCAAAGTTTCCGGGGACCGCTTGCAAGCCCGACATCGAATGTCTGGAACTTGCTACCCCATAACACGACTTCGATAGTCTAGGGTGTTTACCACATCATCCTGGCAGGCGCAAATGAAACGCTCAGTTTCGGACATCACGCCAGCTGACAAAAAAAAGAGAATGTCAACTGGACGGAGAGACCCTGCTCCTCCACATGGCGGAAGAACACGCCATGTGTGAGCCTATCAACGTGCTGGTGGAACAAGTTGGACTGTTCCGCCGCCTTGATGGTTGCTCTATGCCGAGATTTGGCCGTGAAGACTAATGAATCACCAGCCAACTGACCATCCCGGCCACGACGAAATTCCAAACCGAGGGACGCCGCTGCGGTATCTGCTGCCTTATATAGGAAGCCTTGAACCCCAAGCAGCTCATGATCATGCACGAACTCCAAGTGCGGATCCAAACCATTCATAACGTCACAAGCTAAACCGAGGACTAGACGATCATGTAGAGCCTCCAAACTGAGAAGTTCCCGTCCCCCACTCTCCCGCGGAAAATATAACCGCAGACTCGAAGAGCGTGGATGGAGACTTCTGTAGATATTCATCAGCTTGCAGGTATGCCTGTCCAGCTGCTTCAGTTCACCCCTACTCCACTTGAGAACTCCAAAGGAGTAGAGAAGCACCGGGACAGGGAACATGTTCGACGCGCCGACTTTATCCTTCCCGGAAAGTTCGGATTTCCAAACTTTCCGCAGCCGCCACCTGTACTCTCCGTAAAGAGTCTCTTTGACTGCCTCAGCGTCGACTACGGAACGCTGATTGAAGCCAAGATATCGATATGATTCTTCAGCGCCAAGATGATGTATGACGCTTCCAGCCACAAGCTGAAGATCACCCATCTCGTCACTGACTTTGCCCCTCTTTAGTTGAAAAACGGCGCACTTTTCCAACCCAAATCTCATGCCAACCGCACGTGAATACACTGCGACAACGTCAAGCAGAAGCTTGAGCTGTCGCTCTCCTGAGGCGAATAACTTCAGGTCATCCATGTAAAATACATGGCTAACCTGGTGCCTCCTATCGCCAGGTCTTCCAGCTTGATATCCGCCAACACAACGCAGCGCAACAGAGAGCGGCATCAGTAAGACGCAGAACAGAAGAGGACTCAGGGTGTCACCCTGGAAAACTCCTCTCCTGAATTGCACCAACCCTGAAGTCAGCTTCCCCTCACCAGATGTTATAGTGAAGCGCGCCCTCCAGAGAGGTGCAAGATCTTAAATGGATCTCTACCGCAATACATTCAAGAAGCATGAAAATGAGCTCATGGCTCGTGCTATCAAATGCCTTGCGATAGTCGACCCAGGCCACTGGCAGATTGCGATGTTACTGCAACGAATCGCGCAATACGTAGCGATCGAGCAGTAAAACCTCCTTGCAACCTGATTATTATTATTATTTTTTTATTTTTTTTTCCTCGTGAATGAGATCGCTGGATGATCCTCGAGGGCTCCGACTTCACCTCGAAGACCACCCAGCAAGCTAAGCGATACAAACAAGTCCTAATCGCTCTGCAGTAGTGCTGCCTCCAACCAGAGGGTGAGCACTACTGCAGTCCAGAATCATGATGTCTAAGTAGTCGAAGGGACCCAAGAATGACAGCCTTTTGCATCTGGCCAGCCAGTATGAAGGCATTGCGCCTGCAGGCTGGAATCACCTCAAGCGCAGGTATAAAAGACTGTTTCATGCCGCCAAAAGAGCCAATGATCAGGACGATCAGCCAGACCCTAAACCCGCCGTTCAACTAACGCAACTCAAACAGGAGCAGCTGGTATTTGAACCGTTTCTCCTGTTCCTTCGCAGATATATTGCTTTCGGCTGGCGCCGAGAACTCAATCACGTAGATGACTTTGTCTTCAAAGTCGAAGAGGACGATATCAGGCTTTGTCGCAGCGACGGGCCGGACAGTCGGAAACGAGAAGTTCGAGTAAATCTTACACCTCTCATTCACGACAACGGACTCAATATCTCCTGGAGCATAAGGCAGAATCGGCGTCCGGTTTATCCCATAAAAGTGCCGCAGATGGTAATACAACACTCTCAAAGCCGCGTTATGACGGTGGATATAACTCGTCATTGCATATGTCGGGCAGGCCGACAAAAGATGCATCAGAGTTTTCGGGGACTGTTTGCAAGCCCGACACCTAACATCCAAAACTTGCAACTCCATAGCACGCCTCCTATAGACCAGGGTGTTTATCACGCCATCCTGAAACGCGCAAATGAAGCCCTCGGTTTCAGACATCAAGCCAGCCGACTTAAAAAATGAGAAAGTCAGCTGGACGGACAAGCCCTGTTCTTCCACATGACGAAAGAACACGCCATGCATGGGCCTGTCAACGTGTAGACGAAGCAAGGTGGACTGTTCCGCCTCCTTGATGGTCGCTCTTAGCCGAGATTTAGTCATGCTGGCCAATGAATGACTAGCCAGCTGACCACCTCGGCTACGACGAAACTCCAACCCGAGAGCCTCAGCTGCGGTATCCGCCGCCTTGTAGAGGAACGCCTGAATCCCATGAAGCTCATAATCGTTCACAAACTCCAAGAGAGGATCCAAGCCGTTCATCACGTCACAGGCCAAGCCGAGGACCAAGCGCTCATGGAGAGATTCTAGGCTGAGTAGTCCTCGGCCACCACTGTCACGCGGGAAGTATAAACGGGGACACGAAGATCGGGGATGTAGTCTCCTGTGGATGTTCATTAGTTGACGAGTGTCCCTGTCCAACTGCTTCAGCTCATCGCTCCTCCATTGGAGCACGCCAAGGGAGTACACAAGAATTGGAACAGCGAACATCTTTGTCGCGGCCACCTTGTTCTTTCCGGAGAGTTCAGACTTCCAAACTCTCCGAAGCCGCCGACGATACTCCTCACGAAGAGTCTCTTTGATCGCCTCAGTGTCCACTACGGATCGCTGATTGAAGCCAAGATACCTACACGACTCCTCAGCGCCAAGATGTCTAATGACGCTTCCATCCACCAGGTGTACATCTCCCATCCCGTCCCCAACCTTCCCCCTCTTCATGTGGAAGACTGCGCATTTGTCCAACCCAAAGCTCATCCCGACCGCGCGTGAATACACTGCAACAACATCAAGCTGGAGCTTGAGTTGCCGCTTTCCTGAGGCAAATAACTTTCGGTCATCCATATAGAATATATGGCTAACCTGATGCCTCCGTTCGCCAGGGCTTCCGGCTTGGTATCCACCAACACCGCGCAAGGGGATAGATAGGGGCATCAGTGAGATGCAGAACAAGAGNGATGCCTCCAATCGCCAGGTCTTTCGGCTTGGTATCCACCAACATCGCACAAGGCGATAGATAGGGGCATCAGTGAGATGCAGAACAAGAGAGGACTCAAGGTATCGCCCTGAAAAACTCCTCTCCTGAATTGCACCAACCCTGAAGTAAGCCGACCCTCACCAGATTTTATGGTGAAGCGCGTCCTCCAAAGTGGTGCAAGATCTCTAATGCACTTCACGATATTTTCTCTTACCGCAAGGCACTCGAGTAGCAGAAAAATGAACTCATAGCTCGTGCTATCAAATGCCTTACGATAGTCGACCCAGGCCACTGACAGGTGCCGATGATACTGTATCGAATCGCGCAATGTGCAGCGATCGACGAGTAAACTCTTCTTGCACCCTGACAGCGACCGCTTCGCCCTTCGCTGGTCATAAATCTCTCGCCACACGGGTTGTACATCGTGCAAGATCCGCTCATTCAAGACTCCTGTGAAGAGCTTATAGAGCGTATTCAGGCACTTGATCGGGCGGTAATTTGCTGGGTCAGACAAGTCTCCCTTCTTCGGAAACAGCACAGTTCTCCCCTCCACCAACCACTCAGGAAGCATCACACTACCATCGATGAACGATGTGAAAATCCGAGCCAGATGGCTATGAACCGAGGTAAACCTCTTCCCCCAAAAGGCGTTGATGCCATCTGGACCCGGAGCGGCATGGTTCTTCATGCATCGTAGCGCAGCTTGAATTTCCTCCTGAGTGACTGGGGCGAATTCCGCGCGCTGCCGACGATGTTCTTCACAAAACGCACAAAATTCTTGAAGAGCCGGAGTCTCCGTCATGAGACGAGGAACGTGAATGTAAAGTGCCCCCCAGAATTCGTCAACCTGCTCGACTGATGGCATCTTGTCGGGTGCAGGCGCTGAAGGCTCGAACCACCGGCTGGGGTCGGAATGAAAGACAGTATTGTTCACCATTCGCCGCAACCGCTTTTCTAGGGACCGCTTTGTACCCCCCAGAACTCGAACCCTCTCGACAAATCTCTCCTTGATAACAAGGAGGACTGCCTTATTCAGTGTGTGATCATGATACCGCAAGTTCGCAGATATTTTGCGAATTGGAGACGTAAAATTTCCTCCACTTACGATGAAATCAGTCACACACTGAATTTGCGACGCCTGCTTCCAAGCCATCTCGATTTTCCCCTAAAGCTGTGCAATTTGCCTCCTCATCTTCAGCTCAAACGATCCCCTTGCACGGGTTCGCGGCTTTAGATGGCGCGCTGCTTCATACACAACCCAGTTTATGTTGAGCAAGCTAACGTTCGGGGAGAGCACAGCAGCCAGTGCCTCATTCTCTAACGCCAGATCGTCAGGCCGAATATGGAATTTCCCCGTGACCCTCTCCCCCCTTGATCCCATATCCCTCGAAGCTCTCTTCGGCACCTCGTCAGTATGACCGGTAGATTGCTCCGGCTGAGTGTCCCCACAGACGGATTATTATTATTATTATTATTATTATTATTATTATTATTTTTACACTCGTAAATGAGATCGCTGAACGATCCTCGAGGGTTCCGGCTTCACCTCGAAGACCGCCCCGCAAGCTAAGCGATACAAACTTCTCCTAATCGCTCTACAGTAGTGCTCCCTCCAACCAGAGGGTGACCTCTACTGCAGTCCAGAATCGTGCTGTCTAAGTAGACGGAGGGATCCAAGAATGACCGCCTTCTGCATTTGGCCAGCCAAAATGAAGGCTCGACGCCTACATGCAGAGATGGTGTTCAGTGCAAATATGAATGACTCTTTCATTCCTCCAAGTGAGCCAATTATCAGGACAACCAACTTTACTTTGAATCCCCGATTTATTTGACGTAGCTCAAACAGGAGTGGCTGGTATTTGAGCCGCTTCTCCTCTTCTTTCACTGTGGTGCTGCTCTCAGCCGGAGCTGAGAACTAAATGACATAGATGATTTTGTCATCAAAATCGAAGAGGACGATGTCAGGTTTCGTCGCAACGATTGGCCTGACAGTCGCGAACGAGAAGTTCCAGTAAATCTTACACCTCTCGTTCACGATAACGGACTCAATATCTCCTGGAGCGTAAGGCAGCACCGGCGTTCTGTCTATCCCATAAGAGTGCCGCAAATGATAATACAGCACTCTCAAAGCCGCATTATGACGGTGGATATAACTCGTGATTGCATAAGTCGGACAAGCCGACAAAAGATGCATCAGAGTTTCCGGGGATTGCTTTCAAATCCGACATCGAGTATCCGGAACGTGCACCCCCATAACACGACTTCGATAGACAAGAGTGTTTATCACGCCATCCTGACATGCGCAGATGAAACCCTCAGTTTCGGACATCAAGCCAGTTGACTTCAAGAAGGCGAATGTCAGCTGGACGGAAAGACCCTGCTCTTCCACATGGCGGAAGAATATACCATGCACCGGCCTATCAACGTGCTGGCGGAGCAAGGTGGACTGCTCCGCCGCCTTCATGGTCGCTCTACGCCGAGGTTTGGCCATGGTGGCTAATGAATCACTAGCTAACTGGCCATCCCGGCCCTGACGAAATTCCAAACCAAGGGAAGCCGCTGCCGTATCCGCTGCCTTGTATAGAAAGCCTTGAACCCCATGGAGCTCATGATCATGCACGAA
>NW_021680436.1:0-5532 GCF_001412515.2 Diachasma alloeum | reverse complement strand
ACTCTCGCGGAAAATACACCCGCAGAGTCGAAGAACGTGGATGGAGACTCCTATGAATGTTCATCAGCTTGCGGGTATCTCTGTCCAGCTGCTCCAGCTCAAATCTACTCCATTTGAGAACACCAAAGGTGTAAAGAAGCACCGGGACAGCAAAAAAAAAAAAAAATTCTAAGAGAATTAGAATTTAGAGAGAAAAAATTTCCGCTTCACCCAGCCGGGAATCGAACCCGGGTCTCCCAGATACGCGTCGGGCACTCTTACCGACTAAGCTACCGGGAACCACAGAAATTTACTCTCAAATTCACCTCATACACCGCCTAACCTCCTTTAGGCATTGAAGAATTCTAAGAGAATTAGAATTTAGAGAGAAAAAATTTCCGCTTCACCCAGCCGGGAACCGAACTCGGGTCTCCCAGATACGCGCCGGGCACTCTTACCGACTAAGCTACCGGGAATCACAGAAATTCACTCTCAAATTCACCTCATACACCGCCTAACCTGTTCGTTGCTGCGACTTTATTCTTGCCGGAAAGTTCGGACTTCTAAACTTTCCTGAGCCACCGCCAATATTCCTCGCGAAGAGCCGCTTTGACTTCCACAGTTTCCACTACGGAACGCTGATCGAAGCCAAGATATCGATACGACTCTTCGGCGCCAAGATGATGTATGACGCTTCCATCCACAAGCTGAAGATCATCCACCTCGCCACCAACCTTGCCCCTCTTCATATGGAAGAGGGCGCATTTGTCCAATCCGAAACTCATGCCGACCGCACGTGAATACATTGCGACAGTATCAAGCTGAGCTTGAGTTGCCGCTCTCCTGAGGCAAATAACTTCAGGTCATCCATGTAAAACACATGACTATTATTATTATTATTATTATTATTATTATTATTCTTATCGCTTTTCTTGAAATGTAGGCATCATATTACGACGGTGACTCGTAGTGCGAGTCGGGTTGTTGGCTGTGGTCCCTCTTCAGGCTGACTTCTTCCGTGAAGATCTTGAATCGTGCCGGCATGACGTAGTGGCGCGTAGATGATATTGTACTGGTGCGCTGACGGGATCTCTGGAAGGGAGTTGTGTCGCGCAATCCGCGTTTTCCTTATGGAGTTTATAAACAAAAATCTCCATCTTTAACAAATACCATGGACCGTGCAGGACGACAGAGTTTGTTACTACCCAAGGCGATGCGTGTACCAGGGGTGCCGCCATTGTTGCTGGGGTGACTAGGGGGAACGGTGGATTTCGTGGCTATACAAAGATACAATTGACCAATAGAGATACCCAGTGTCTATGGAAACTGCGATCATGCAATAAGTAAAACCACACCCATGACTTGCTGTCGACGATTATAAGAACCCCATAAAATGCGTAAATTATGAGGGCTCGGTGACACTAAATGTGAGGACGCCGACTTCGAGACGCCCCTCCGGAACCACTTGAGGCNTGTCTATGGAAACTGCGATCATGCAATAAGTAAAACCACACCCATGACTTGCTGTCGACGATTATAAGAACCCCATAAAATGCGTAAATTATGAGGGCTCGGTGACACTAAATGTGAGGACGCCGACTTCGAGACGCCCCTCCGGAACCACTTGAGGCTGACCACGGTCATAAAAATCAGCCTAATGGAAAAACTCATAATCAAGCGTTTCCAAATAGCCAGACCCAGCCTCCGTGGACCGTTGTTATAATGAGTAAGGAAATAATCACCGGAAAATGCAAGACTCGCACGTGCCCCGAAATATACCCAACCAGGTGTGAATTGAGATACTTCACGAGTGACACGAATGAATCGACAGTCAACTCCCCACTCATTGGTAAAACCACGATTTTCCACTCTATGCATTCAGCATTTTTGACTAGGCCAATTCTAATGAACACCGAATAGTTCATCTGGAAGAAGGCATCACAATTCTCCAAGGTTATGCTCAAGCTTATCGCACGCCAAGAGGACATGACGTCATTCTATGAACACGTGCGCTCGTAAAAACCCAATGAATCGGAAATTATGACGATTTCCACCCCATTATCACTCCCCCTCGATTGGCGTGCGTCATCATTACGAAGGGTCAAACTGAGATTCCGGGATTCATAAAAGTTGATCGATTCTTTGAATCACGCGTAGAGCGCGAGCTCTGAGCTCACCCTCGCTTTTCCACCCTCTTAACCACGGATCAGCCCGGTGCACGCAGAAGTCATAAAATAATATGAATACTCAGATATGGCCATCGTCCGAGGATATCGGGTTGCCATGGACCCACCCCTACAGAATCCCTCATTACGGGTGGAGTCAATCAAGGATATATAAGGGCTGCCTCCGGACATCCAAGTCAGTTGTCAGTTGTTAGGGCATTTACCAGGGCAGTTACTAGGCCAGTTACCATTTAGTCGCCCAGTCAGTCGGCCAATTAGTCAGCAGTCAGTCAGTAGACAGTCGCAGTCGCAAAGCCCCAATTACTAAGAACGAGTCACCGGGAGTCAATTGCCGAATCAGTTCTTGGCCTGGCTCAAATCACGGACAGTGATTATTCGCGATCTGCATATTTCGACTGCACTATTTTAGACTCAGCCGATTAGTGGACTCATCTCCACTAATCCCTCAACCCACTGTCTTGAGGGCAGTATTCGTCACGGAGCTGTAGATACTTGCCCCAACGACGTATTGTGGTCTCGTCGTTCAAGTGGCCACCTGGAGTCATTCTTTCGTGCAGCCCCAGGTAGCCGAATCTCCGTCTTACCTGTCTTTTCACCGGACAAGTGAACCTGCCGTTGTAAGTCAGCGGATCATCACAGAGGGTCACCCATCAACACTACTTGTCATCAAACCCAGCTTTTCTTCCTGCTAGTAAGGGTCGTCGGAGCGCAACATCACCGCGACTGAGTGATCACACCCACCCCAATTTTACCTAATCAACAACTGTAAGTTAATGCTAATTCGTAATCTATTAATTTTTTCTTTTTCTTTTCATTCCTTTCCAATTCTAATTCTCCAAAATTCTCCTCTCCGAGGTTTTATCTTGGGATCATTGTGGACAGCCTCTTTTTATCACAAATAAAAGCAATTCTTTGTGGCATTACAAGGGGTTCTTTCTCTTTGCGTGATCTCCATTTTTGACTCTCGCGCAATCCACCATATTGCACCTTAGTGCTTTATCCCATGCAATCCGATCCCATCCTTTCTCCCGGTCTCTACCTGTTGTAATTGGTCACGGTCAGGACAGTCCTTGGCGTCACCTTTTGTCACTGATTTTCGCCCATTCCCTAACCCAGAGATCGCAACAAAATTTTGGCGCCCGAACAGGCACTCGATTGTTATAAAACCGGAATATGGTAGGCTTACGCTCAGGAACGAAAACTGTTCCGGTGGAACCAAAAAAGAAAACCACCACGAAATCTACGGAAAAGTCAAGTAGCGATGGCGACCTCCCTCAACGAACCGCTCCTCCAGTTTCAATTGAATCCAATATTAGCAATCTTGTCGCTCTCTGTGATGGAAACATGACACCCGTCTCATCTCCAGAACGTGCCTCAGAAGTTGAATCTTCCGATCAGGAAGAAGACCCTACGTTGCGAACAGCAACGTCAACCCCATTTGTACATTTCGAAGATACCATTGTTAAAAAATGCGACGCTGAGGGTGCCGTCACTAGTGTAGTAGACACTAGAACCACGCCCATTTCAAGCACAGGTGCTTATCCAAAGAAATTAAGAACAACAAATGCTTCTAGAGATCCCAGATCGCTCTTGAGTAATGAAATATTTCTAAAAAGATTAAAAGATCACAAAAACATACCTATTGAGGAATTAGAAATTCTGAGGAAATTTATTCACACAGAACCCAGCGCAATAGCTGAAATTCACAAAGCTGGCGTCCTCGCTGAAGTTTATTTGCAGTGCAATAAATTCCTAGGACCAAACCCTGGACCCAACGACAATCAGAGTAATCCAAATTCACTCGCACAATTGTGTCAAAATTATCCGACACTTCCTGAATCCTTGCAATCAGCAGATTACATTCCAACTTCAAACCCGAACGTTTCACTGACTTCAGAAACCGTTCAAGGGTTGACACGCATTCCCAGCCCAATCGCAACTTTAAATCCGAATCTCCCATCTATTCTTGAACCCGTTCAGCGGTTCAAGTCAACACTTAGAAACCCTCTGCCCTTCAGCCCTATTGTTTCTCAAATGATCGCCAGCGAAGAAACAACCCCTGTCATAAATTATGTTGAAAAATCATCAAGTACCAATGCAAGGAAAACTCCCAGTAATTCTCAATCGAGACAAAAAAGGTCGTTGGAAATTCAAGAAGACTTTGAAAGAATAGATTCAGCAGGCAGCGACTCTAGTTCGTATGCTCCTGTGAACCTGGACCAAACCCGAATGAGTAATATGAATACTCAAGCTTTTCATACTGCCCGATCATTCCAATCCAGTTATACATTAAAAACCCCTCCAAAAGTACATATGGTCCAAAATTCGGGATTGGCAGACCGAAACCAAGAAGACACTCTTTTTCCTATAAAAACTCCTATAACAATAAATCCCCATACAAGTGCACCCAATGACGTAGTGAGGAAATCCCTGTCATTTATGCGCCAGTACACGGGCCCCTTTTTTAAAGACCATGTAAAAATCAGCACAGGCCAACCTTCAAGAGCAGGTACACTACCTGATCCATTTCGCCCTATGGTTATCGCCCCAATTTCTTACGCCATCACGCAAGGTACTACTGTTACATTGCAGGATGCACTCTCCGCCATTCCCGAATTCGAAGGTGACCCTTCATGTTTTTCGGAATTTTCCGAGGGATGCGAAGAAGCAAAAAATATGGTGGATTCAAATATGGAATCCAATTTAACCAAATTAATAAAGAATAAATTGAAAGGCCCCGCTAAAAACGCTATACAAGGTCGGCAGTTTCATTCCGTCAACGAATTAGTCACATTCTTACAAAATTTGTTTGCTCCTGTCGAGTCACTCGCTCAACTGCAGGGTAAATTGGGACGTTTGATGCAAAAAAAACATGAACCCGTTGTTGTTTATGGTAACAGAGCCCGTCAATTAATGCTCAGTATTTTCAACGCGTATGCTAGAAACGATGGTGCTCAAAGAAGTTTTTAGGTCGACACAAAGCAAGAAATAATCCGTTGTTTCACTCGAGGGTTAAAATATGGCTTGAAAGTCAATCCTGTTAAGTGTGTTGCGATCTCTGTGTTATGGAATGGGCGAAAATCAGTGACAAAAGGTGACCCCAAAGACTGTCCTGACCGTGACCAATTACAACAGGTAGAGACCAGGAGAAAGGATGGGATCGGATTGCACGGGATAAAGCACTAAGGTGCAATATGGCGGATTGCCCGAGAGTCAAAAATGGAGATCACGCAAAGAGAAAGAACCCCTTCCAATGTCATAAAGAATGCTTTCATTTGTGATAAAAAGAGGCTGTCCACAATGATCCCAAGATAAAAACTTGGAGAGGAGAATTTTGGAGAAATAGAATTGGAAAAGAATGAAAAGA
>NW_021680435.1:1567588-1573618 GCF_001412515.2 Diachasma alloeum | reverse complement strand
ATTAAGGAATGAAACGGGGGTCGAAGGATGGGGAATTCAATTCTCCATCCAACAGCATTGGTTTAATTCCTTAATGTTACTTAGGAGCAGAGATACGATTTTTTAATTAGCGGGCGAATTGTCGTGAATCACTGCGCCGAGAAACCATTGAGTGTTTCATAGCGCCCCGACTTTCGTCGCAATATTAATTTCCTTATTACAGAGATTAAGGAATGAAACGGGGGTTGAAGGATGGGAAATTTAATTCTCCATCGAACAGCATTGGTTTCATTCCTTATTGTTAATTAGGAGGGGAGAGACGATTTTTTAATTAGCGGGCGAATTATTGGGGAGTCACTCTGCGCCGAGAAAACATTGGGCTTCTTATAGCGCCGTGACTTTCGTCGCAATATTAATTTTTTTAGTGCAGAGATTAAGGGATGAAACGGGCGTTGATGGATGGCGAATTTTATTCTCCATTGAACAGTCTTTGTTTCATCCCTTAATATTAATTAGTCGGCGAATATATCAACTGAAAAACATAAAGTAAACATTGAGTACAAGGAGGACAAAAGTCCCCCTCCGAACCTGTGCCTGTCACAGCGGGACTGCTGCTGCCGAGTTACTCACGCACCCGACTCACATTTACCGACAATTCGACCGGGACGCCGCCTTCCCCCTGGGGTACCAACTAACATTTTTGGAGTCAGTCAAACCCCCCGATCCGGGTCTCTACTCAGGTCTATCCTCTGTGGCCGCACGCGTGGTTGCTGCGACACAAACGTGCGTGTGCGTCCCCCTCTCTCTGGGCAGCGTTCCCCTACCATGACGCCGCCTAACTCCACCACCATAGCTCGGTCTCTCTCATAGAGAGATCGAGATACTCCCTTTCATAGACTGTCCCTTTTGCACAGTACAGTCTATCTCTGTCCGAAAATCCACTCGCCTTCGGCTCGTGATATAAACCTCCCACTCGCCAAAAAACACTTTTTTGCACTCGTTACGAAATATACTATTTCAGGATTCAATTTAATGAGGCTCAAGCGTTTAAAGGATTCAATTTCACGGCGGTTACGAGGGTCAAGCGTCTGAAGGGTACAATGTCACGAAGGCCACGAGGGTTCAATTTACCGAGGGTCAAACATCTAAAGGATTCAATTTCACGAGGGCCACTAGGGTCAAGCGTCTGAAGGGTTCAATTTCACGAGGGTTACACGGATTCAATTTAACGAGAGTCAAGCGTCTCAAGAGTCCAATTTCACGAGGGTCACGAGGGTTCTGTTCAACTAGGGTCTAGCATCTAAAGGGTTCAATTCCATGAGGATCATATGTCTCAGGTGTAGATAGTTACGAGGGTTCAATTTAAGGATGTATTACACCCTTTTCGCCAAAATTCACGTTTTTTGAATTTTTCTGGCAAATTGTTGATGGGATTGACGTGAAAAAATATACCGTTTTTGCGTTTTATCGTTACTTAATGACTCACGAAATTTCATGATCGTGCAATCATTTTCCTGCGTTTTTTCTAAAACTTTTCGGAAATTCACAAAACTTTAGAAAAAATCCAAGAAAATAAGACGCTAAATAAAACGCTAAAACGGTATATTATTTCGCGTCAATCCGATCAATAATTTGCCAGAAAAATGAAAAAAAACGTGA
Source organism: Diachasma alloeum (assembly GCF_001412515.2). NCBI lineage: Eukaryota > Metazoa > Arthropoda > Insecta > Hymenoptera > Braconidae > Diachasma > Diachasma alloeum. The sequence continues at coordinate 1,571,980 of NW_021680435.1, read as the reverse complement.
ATTCTGGCCGAAAGGGTGTAGTACATCCTAAACGACGTTCACGCATATCAAGGGGTTTAATTCCACGAACGTCAATTATAGTACAAGGCTCAATCGTGTCAATATTATTATGTGCTGGAACGAACAATTGTAGTTAATTGTTAAGCTTTATTGAATTTTCCACATTATCATTTGCGGCCCTGGAAAATTAAAAATTTGGCGATGCCCCTTTGGTAAGCCATTTGGTAACTCTCGTGACGTTTGACTCTCGTGAAATTTGACTATCCCCGTATGACTTTTTTGTTGAGCGACTCTCGTGAAATTTAACCATTCCCTTGTGACCCTCGTGACCTACAATTCCGAGTGGAATTCTTTCCTCAGTCCGACAGTATATTATATTTAAAAACAAATCATGCCGCCAGCATACAGCCTACTTGGCGGGTTATAGCCCGGAGCACAAATTTGCCCGCCAAAATGCATCCCAAATAGCCCATTTGGTTATAAATAGCCTCATCTGGCAACCCTGCCGGTAAGAGTAGCTCGCTTTGTCCGGTAAGAGTACTGAAGAGCCCAAGCACAAGAGCAAAATAAATCACTGCAAAATTCAAAAAGTTTACCAATTCACAAGCAGAACTGCTTATTGTCAAGGCAGAAGAGATTCAGATATCGATTTGATGTCGATCACTAGTTCGTTACCCGTAACTACGGCAGATAAAGCAATAGTTTTTGAATAGTTAATAAGGGGATAATAGTAACGAAATGGTAGGGAACCTATTAGCGGATTGTTCGCATAACTTCGTGTAGCATTTTATGAATCGATGACGAAAAAATTCAAATTTCGCTCTAATGTGACATCAAACATGGCGATGCTACTCAACGCCATCTCCTGGTGCCCAGGCACATCATCCCTCCTCTCATTTCTTGTGCAGACTCTTGTTATTTGTTATTTTTTCCCATATTCTTGCAGAAAAAAAGATAATAATACCACTCAGAAGCACCTCTATCTACCACCGTGTTTTTCATGTTGTGAATCGTGGAATAAATACGTGCGAAATATTTGGAAGAAGGATTACAACGTCAACGTTATTTATTAATTATTGTGATGTTTTGTGAAAGTTATATCAAGGTGAGTCTATTTTGAATCATTAACAAGTGCTTTTCATTTTGATTTGTAGTTGTGTGATATATTTTTGAGGGTTCGTTACCAACCACGCTGCATCATCGTGTTTGACAATTTCGAACAGACGTCAGACGTTTCTGCGTATTGCAATATTCGGTCCATTGTTAACAATTAACATTGTTAGATCAAGTTTTATCGTTTTATATCGTGATTGAGAATGAAATGGGGTTGCAGGGGGCGAGGATGTAATGCGATACTGCCTCAAAATGTAGGATATTTTTAATTAGAACTGGCAGATTTACAATAGGTGGGGATAAACCTATAAAAAGGTCATAATGCTACTTATTTATTTATTTATTTATTTATTTATTCATTTATTTTAGTCTTAACTTCTGCTCCTATGCTGTTTCCTTATTTCTAAATATTTTATACAATATATTCAACTACGCAACAACACGTTTATCAATCACGCACTAGGGAGACGAGAAATTGACACGAGACGCAATAAAAACAGATGGGAGACAAAATTGATTGATTCAGTGTCTTGGAATTCACAAAATACGTTGTACTTACGAAAATGATTTTTTCCTCGTTCAGGAGTTTTAAAAAAATTAGAATTTGCTTTTTTCTCGTGAGATATATTTAAACGGTGCAATTCGTTTTGGGGTATAATGGAGGTACAAAATTAAATGATGAAGGTATTTATGGTTAAAAATGACTTACTCAAATTACTAATTTTTTTGCAGAATGCCAATACAGGCACCACAGTGGACTGAATTCCTGTCTTGTCCCGTTTGCTGTCACGATTTTGATTCAACATCACGTGGACCGATTTCTCTCGGATGTGGTCACACGATATGTCGAACTTGCCTTGCTAACTTGCATAGAAAGCAGTGTCCATTTGATCAGGTGAATATAACTTGAATTAGTCAAAAGTAAACGGTGTAAAAGGACTTCTGAGGAAGTATGCATCTGGACTTTTCTCGATGGAAAGAGGATTACGACATGTGATGAAATGAAAGATGAATGTTCTCACTATTTCTGATTCTCATAAAATTCCTTCAGTCATTTGAACATGCATGAAATTTTAATGAAGACATATTCTGTAATGAATGATTTTTGGAAAAATGTTGAGAGACATCTCTCCCAATACCACGAATTCTCGAAGTATTTATAGAATCGATAAAATCGTTCCACGTTTTAAATTAAGAGGAATCAATTAAAAAAATATAATGTTTTGGTAATGACAGATTTTTTGATAAAATGTTAAGAAATTTGAAATTTTTTTCTGAATGGTGTTCTTGAACTATTAGCGTAAGTGAAAACAGACTTATCTATAATTTCAAAATGTTCCAGAACATTGACAAATCTCCAGATATATTAATTTTAATTTCTGTTGTTAGAATGCAATAAATACGGAAATCGAGCGTTTACCATTGAACGAGGCTCTTCTTCAATTAGTGGGCAATGCAGTCCCTTCACCAGCCAGTTCAGCTCACCAGAAGCTTCTTCCCCCTGAGGATCATGCAGATTACCTCGTCGCAAAGCATTGCATCGAGGAATTGGCCCTTTACCTCAAACCATGCCAGGCGACACCAGCGAATGGCGCTGGAATGGGTCTCGTATCACGTCCCATGCAGAGAAAACTCGTTACTCTGGTCGGATGTCAGTTGGTAGAGCCTGAGGGACGTGCTCGAGCTGTCAGGGCAGCTCGTAGCCTCGGGGAGAGATCTGTGACAGAACTCATTCTTCAACATCAGAATCCCCAACAGTTGAGCGCTAATTTGTGGGCGGCTGTGAGGGCACGAGGATGTCAATTTCTGGGGCCTGCAATGCAGGAAGAAGTACTTAAACTTGTATTGTTGGCCCTTGAGGATGGATCTGCATTGTCCAGAAAGGTTTTAGTGATGTTTGTCGTGCAAAGGCTCGAGCCTCACTTTCCCCAAGCCTCCAAAACCAGCATCGGACATGTTGTTCAGCTCTTATATCGAGCCAGCTGCTTCAAGGTATTTTTCATATCCATTTTATCTTATCTCTCCATTCATAGGTTTTTCATTGATTTTGATTTGATTCTTGGGCGAGTGAATCTTATTGTAACGGTATCATTAGAAAGCCATTCGACTGCGCTAGAAAGAAAATATAAAACAATTTTCATTTTCTGATGTTAATTCGGTGGTAGCTGGTGGACGGAGAAAATATGAACTCAAACCGGATTTGCAGATTATTTTTGCTAATATTTGAAAATGAAGGAGGTTCCAAGAAACTTGGCGTTCTTCATTTTTTATTGACAATTTCGTAAACCAATAGCTTTCCAGCCTTGTTTATGACTATTTGTAAAACAATCTGGATCGCGAAATTTTCACATTCACCGCCTTCCCCTGACGGCTTTCATACATCATTCATCCCCAAAAGGCTGATACAAGAATGATGGAAAGGAATGTATACATTCCCCAACCAAAAACTAAATTATTTGATCAATTATATATTTTGTCGAAAAATATTGTAGCGATGTCACAATTATTCGCATCGATTAATTCACGGATATGATGAGTCATGGAGGACGAAACAACAATGTTTTTTTAGACTACTCCACAAATATCTTCAAAAATTTAATTGTTTTCGAAAAAAGTTTCCGGACATTAGTTTCTAAACTTTATTGCATTTTACCTGTTCGCTGCTTCATTTCTCAGAAACCTTTAGTCGAGCAATTATACATTCTATTGGCTGTTTATTTTATATGAACGGATATTGTAGGTATGCGATAATTAGAAAGTTATTTCATTGCGTTACGCGAAAAATATGCAGCAATTCTCATTCGAAAATTATTAGTTACACTAAATCCATTTCAATCAATGAACGACAAAAATTCTTTGGAAGAACTTCTTTCGAAGAAAGAAAGATGAACCGCTACAAAAGTATGATAAAATTTAGTGAGGAAGTATAAATCAAGAACATAGACAGAGCTTATGAGCTTCACTCTCATCCATCGTTCTTTATTCTCTCATAATAATCTATAGTTCACTAATTAATTCCGTGAATTCTTGAAGGATTTTCAATAATTTTCTCAAAAATTCTCGACTTTCTTCAATTTCCAGAAATTCTCAAAAATTCATTACAACATAAATTGATAAAGTTTCTAATATCTTTGTCCTCGACAATTCTAAACAGATTTAAAAATACACATTCTGATATTTACTAACAAATTTTGATAAATTTTCGACAGTTCCGCCGACACATTTCCTCGACTTTATTGTAACCATAGAGCGTTATAGTGAACGGGGGAGGGGGGGGGG
>NW_021680435.1:1564538-1567578 GCF_001412515.2 Diachasma alloeum | reverse complement strand
TGAACGGGGGGGGGGGGGGGAACTGATCCAGTGTTTCAATGAATAAGATCCGTACATAAATAAGAATGATTCAATGAACGAACTTCGATAATCATGACTTCAATATCGAAGAGTTCCCTTCGGAGGGTCCCATTGAATCGCTGTCAATGAATGGAATTAATCGAATTCTGTTCAGAAAAAAATTTGTAAAATTTCATAGATCTCCTATGGGAGATTTTCCAAACAAAAAACAAACACCTATAAGACATCGCATATTTTGAATTTTTGACCATATTTATTTAGTTATTCTAACACAAAAAGTTGGAAACCTAAATTTGAACGATTAAAATGTTTCTATTCGGAAACGAATGGTTACAGAATACTAAATCGTTCAAATTTGAGTTTTGGATTTTTCGTATTATATCGACTCATTATGGTCCAAAATTTTTATACCGTGTCCGTACGTATGTGCGTACGTATGTAAGCAAATTTTTCTTCGATTGTTTACTAATGACTCGATGGAATTGAATTTTTTTTCCCTCAAATGCAGGTATTGTTGATCGATTAGTTTTTTTGTTTTTCGAATTTTTTCGAAAATCGGTTGACCCACGATAGCTAAAAAAATGTTCTGAATTGATTGAATGATGGCTTCAAAAATTTGTTTGGATATCCATTTGACCGAGTTCGAAAATGAAAGCGATAGCAATAATCGTTATTTTGATTTATATGAAAATTTGCAAAAAATTCTATATTTTTGGAAAATCAGAATTCCCGTGATATATTTCGATATCATGCTTCAAATGAATTCACTTATAGCTTAAAATGTTTGTTTTAATGCCATTAAGTCGATTACGATAGCTATATTGGTTGATTTTATGTTTATGATGATTGTTGAAAATTTCGAATTTTTCATAAATTTCCCTGAAAATGAGCTTTCTGATAGTTTCTTCAAATGTAATGTTTCAAATTCATTCAAATATATATAAATAACATTTTTCTATTAGCATTTTATCTAAGGGCTGAATGGAGAGATAGAACTGTAAAAAAAGACAATTGGTTGTATAGAAGAAAGGGATAATAAGAATAATGATGATGATAACATTCAACTAAGCTGCAAATCTGACAAACTTAGTTAAAAAGAAATCTTATTCAATTTGATAAAATGAAATAAACAATGAATTATACATAATAGCAGGAACTGATGCGCAAAATAACCATTCAGAAGCATATTGCTTATTAGAAAAAATAACTATACTATATACAGTACAGGAGCAATTTCTCACTTGTTTTTGATGCATTGAACCCAAATAGCGATTTCATGGGCAGGCAATATATTTAGTGTACGTAGATATTTACATCTTATTCATTCTATGCGTTCCAAGGTCTCAAAAAGAGAAGGAGATTCATCCTTGATGCAATTGAAAGAAGAGTTTAGAACGTACGAGGCCCTCAGACGAGAACACGACGCTCAGATTGTTCAAATCGCCACTGAAGCTGGTTTGAGAATAGCACCGGATCAGTGGTCAGCACTATTGTATGGAGATACTGGTCACAAGTCACATATGCAGAGTATTATTGATAAGCTGCAGACACCACAGTCGTTTGCTCAGAGTGTACAGGAGTTGGTGATTGCGTTACAGAGAACACCAGATCCAGGACAATTGAGTAGCCTGAGGCCGCAGTTAGAGTTGCTAGCTGCCATTGATCCAAGTCCAGGTATGTAAACTTTCGATTCTTTCAAACTACTTTTGTCATGAGTTTATATAAAAATTTTGAGATTGTTACGTTTTAAAAAAAAAACTGCAGTAAAAAATAAGAAGCCGGGTATGACTAGTAGGAGTGAGTTAGAGTGGATTCAATCCATTATGCTTTGAACTAACAACTTACCGATAAGTTTTCTATTGTTGTTCATTTACCAGAAGAAAAAGTGACAAATTTTCGAAAAAATCATATTCGAATACAGTCCAATCTTCCTTCAAGATACCACCGGAACGGTAGGGAAATAAAATTCCAAAAATTACGTATCCCCCACTCTACTTGCGCTCGGAGGGGAAAATATTTTGATTTGATATTCTTTGTACAAGATTCTTGACGATTTCCATTGTTATGATCATTTGGGTACGATTCCTGATGTGAAGCACGAATGTTTGATTAGAAGGTATTGTTTCTTTTTAAAATAACAATTTATAAATTCGGAATAAGTTAGTTTGTTAATAGGGGCCTGCGAGACAAAATTGAGACTTTTATTGAAATTTTTGTTTTCATAAAATTGGGTGGAATTTTGTTTTACCTTTATAAAAATAAACATTTTACCAACTTTTATGACCGATGCGTGTAATTATTTTTATTAACTATAACGAGTGCCCATTCGTTTTGAAATTCAATTGATGTGCAATTAAGTTCTAGATCATAGATGCATATATTTCCAGTCATTTCTGGAGTATCCCAACTCCACTCAATTCTAATTACCTTTGTCGAGTATCTTGTACAGAGAATGTGAAATGAAAAACATTGAAGCCAGAGAGTGGAGGTATCCCTCGGCACGGATTCAGGCCTAAGTAGTATCTTGTACAGAGACTGAACTGTAACTCTACATTCGCTGAGGTGATCTTGCTAGAATTTCATTCCAGTCTTAGTTGTACAGAACCACTTCAATTATGATGAAAGCAAATCAATCTCATCGTTTTTCCAGGCGAAAAATACACACAACTCTGAAGCAGAAGTAAATAGCGAAATTTTCATGAGAATCATTTTTTAGCTCCCACGTTGTCCTGCAGAGAAAAACGGTTATCAATATTCGTCCATTTGCCTCAGATTCAAAGATGTTCATTGAGAACTCATTAGTTCTAGCGATAGTTAGAAATAGAGGACTGGAAAGTGCATTATAAATATACAGGTTGTCCCAAAACTCATCGCACATATCGTGGGGATAGCTCGAGGGAATTTCTTCATCGGCGAAAACCGTCTGTTTGACAGCTTTATTTTATTGATAACTAAGAAACAAAGCGTTGGAGACAAAAATTTCATTACAGTTTTCGTCTCACTATGCCCCCCCCCCCCC
>NW_021680435.1:1538721-1564467 GCF_001412515.2 Diachasma alloeum | reverse complement strand
TCCCAGATACTCACACCATATGTACGATGAGTTTCGGGACACTCTGTACAGTTATAAATTTAAAACAAATTTATTCAAGGGACTTTTTCCATTGAAAAAATGTAGACTAAAACAAATGTCCTTGGAGCTTTTATTTTCCAAGTTCATTGCTTTGAGAAGTTTATGATTCATTTATTTCTTTGATGTCACAAAAGTTTTCTTTGTTTTACAGCGTCACCAGCCTTTTCACCTCCCATCTTCTTCTGTTAAATAAGATTATAATTTCATATAGAGAGAAATAAAAGAGTTCCACTTTGTATTATAAAGATATTTATAATATTTACATGTTTCGAACGTCCATAATCACTCGCTTCTCTCCCCCTATGATTTCTATGATTTCTATTTAACAGCACCCTTCACTGTCGTTTTAAGATCTATCACCGGTAACATCAGTACTGCTCGTTTTGCCTACATTCCTCATTGTCTCTTGAGAAGTTCATGAAATAGTATGTATTAATGTTTAGATCTACTACCAGTCCTTGTTCGTCTTGTGGCACGTACTCTGAGCTCTCACAGAGACTGTTTTTATCATAAAAAGAAAAAAAATATCATTGAAATTATTAAAGATGATTGTAACTTTTACAGAAACGGAATGTCCAAGTTGGCCCACAACCAGAGCAGTACTAGAGGCAGTGAAAATCGTAGTGACAGCTCTAGTTGATTACATACAACAGCACGGAAGTAGAAAATCGCAGGAAGGCATTCACACGACTGGACCTGGACAATCTAAATACAAAGTCAGTATGTGCCGCGATTTATCACTCAGAGGATCTTGCCCACGTGCTACTAATTGTACATTTGCTCACAGTGACATGGAACTCGATAAGTAAGTAACAACATATCCATGTGTCTTAGAAAAAAAAGGCATAACTTGATACTTGAAATTTTCTTAGCCTTTTCGTCGTGAAAAAATTACCCCTTCCGAAGATAAGTGGCTAATTAAAAATCAGTCTGTATAGGGTATCCGAGGTAAATTTCTGAAAAAAAAAATGAGACATGGATATGAGACACGGATTGGAATTAAATATTTAATTTTCAGTTCAAATGCAGTTTATTTAATGAGTAATGTGAAAAATTACTAGTTTTATAATATTTTCGATATAATTTTCTGGCTTAGTTTGAATTCCTTGGTAAATTAGACTCGAATTCACAGAAGCTGGACATTTTTTCCGTTCTTAAAAATAATTTTTTCAGAATATTATATTAATAGGTATTATTTCACATTAATCACGTACAAAATAACCCATTCCGAGAATTGTTAATCACCAACGAGACAAAGGAGATATTTTCTTTGGAGAACTTTTGAAGGAGAAGTTCTTATTTAGAAATCTTAACAGAGAATTTTTTTGGGAACAATATAGCCCTAGACTCATTTTATGTTTAGCCCGTACTTTTTTACCATCACACTACTGAAATTATCTTTTTGATAACAAAAATCAACTCTTTAACGAAAAAAGATTAATGTTCTAGAGAATCTGACAATATAGAATTAATAAAATTACAAACAATGGAGAGTTCATACTTAGAATTAGATCAAGTTTCCTTTTCATAAAGGCATTATTCAGTGTAAATTGTCCTTGTAACCAAAAGAGAAAGAGGAGCTTGTAATTTTTCATTACCCTAGAAAAACCCAGTAATGGATAACTCAAAGCCAACAAGTTAATCTTACTCAATATTAATATGTTATTTTTTTATAAATAACTCCAAAGCCAAGGAAAATGAATAAAATCTAATAGAATTTTTTTTGTGTCTATAAAAATTTGGCCATCTTCATCAGATTCGAGAGATCTCTATTTTGTATTGAATGATAATAACAAAACAATGTTGATTTTTTAAATTGCAGGTACAGATCGAAAAGTCGAAAATTGAGTGCGAGACCGAGTTTGCAATTGACTGGAAGCCCAGATCCGAAAATTGAAAAAACAATAAGCCCGCCAGGAAAAGGATTCAAGCAATGTGATGACTTGAATTATCACTCGCCCAAAACAATTGACAATAATCACATTGAGAATTACAATTCAATCAAAGTGAGTTCCCTCCAGCCTTCAGTGAGCATTGAGAATAATTTCAGTGCTTCAATACCCAATTATACGATGCTTAATCCCCAATCTATGCCTGGAAAAAACATCGATATGCATTACGTTGTTCATAATACTGCAATAGACTACAATAATCCAAACATTCACATGTGGGATCCGAATCAAATGGTGTCTAGTCCGAATAGTCTTCCCACTAACAACAGCAAAAAACATAGATCAGTGGCAAAAACGTTGGCAATATTATTCCAGAGAAGAATGGAGATAATTAATCAACTAGAAAATATTGTGAGGACGCCACATCAAAGTCCACATCAGATTAAAATGAATTACGATATTCAGACGGAGGGAATCCAGGGAAACTACTCGATATGGGCTAATGGACCATCGCAAATACCTCCTGGCTCGATCAATTACGGAAATAATCATCGACGCTCTGATCTAGTTTTCGATGATGAGTTTGTGCCATTTGAGGCATCACCAGCTAGCAAATATGGACCTATTTCGAGGCTATCAAAATCATTGCTCAGGTAACATTTACTATTACGAGATTATCGATTCCGTTTTAATTTGAAATAAATCCCTGGTTGAAGTGCATTGAACATCATTAATGCATGTAGAAGATTTCAATACAATTTTTTTCTAGCGTGAAACAATTATTTTGAAAGATACGAATTCTTATATCCTGTACAAGATAGTTATGAAACGCGTAAGAATTTGATTTTCTAGAAATTATCGGTTCACCCTAGAAAAAAATTATTTATGCAAGAAATTCCATTCTGTCTTCGACATTGATAGTCCGTATGCTGTGTCAGGTCCCCTGTACACCAGTAGGTCCATTGAATGTTATTATTGTACTTTATGTTTTTGGGGTTGCTGAACATGAATATGTTGACCGTTTTTGTGACTGTGACGTGGGAGGTTTTCGTCCTCCCTTAATCAAGTCGCTTTTCGACTTGAAGACTCCTCCCGTACTCTGCCTTGATTTAGAGCTTGAATATCGTTACTAGCTTGAAATGCTTCATAAGCATTCTCACGGTTTTTCATAACTAACACAGCCATATGTCACCACTGACAATGGCTACAACAGTCAAACAGCTCCATTCTAAGAAGTTGAACTCAAGTGTCACCGTGGGACTGCTTATTCAGCCCAGACAGTTTGCCTTATTTTCATCAGAAAATATAAATTGAACAAAATCGACGTGTGGATATCTCCACATGTCACACGACCAAGATAACTTAGATTTAATTTCACGTTGGATGGCAATTGGGGCTACTTTTTCGCATTTTCATCAAATTATTTCGTAACCCGTTGAATTTAGGGAAACATGTTGTAAGACAATAATTATGTATTTTTAGACGAGGAATATTTTTTGTTTGAAACTTTTTTGCCTAAGCCGCACCGTTTCCGCGGAATCGCGTTATAAATAATTAAATTGTTATAAATAAACAAAACTAACCACACCTCGTAAAAACGGTTAAGATATTCGTATTCAGGGACCCTAAAAACTTGAAATTCAATGATAAAATTCAATGAATCTAAAAGTGTATACGGAATCTGTGCGGACTGTGATTGAAGTTTGGATGGAGATGAAATTCACATTCCATTCAATTATTGAAAGAAGTAAACAAATTTGCAACGAACGAGACAAGTCTGAAGGGATATTTTTTGTGAACCATACACGGAGAAATTTTTTTAGAAAAACTCTAGTAACAAAATATTTTTTGACCAAATTTATGGGAGATATTTACATCCTGAAAAGACACAATAAAATATATGAATCAAACATTTTGCTATTAAAAGAAGAGTGATTATATAGTTTGAAATTTTCGTCAATTCAAATGAAACACTATCTGTTTTCATCATTTCAAACGTACAATTTTTTGGTTTAAGGCCCGAATGGATTATCTTTTGAACGTTATCTCGATGGTTTTTCCATCTTCATAACCTAAAATATGTCACAATTTCCACCGAGTTTTATATCACATATGTGCCCCTAAAAATTATGATTGCACAATCAAAAAAGTAGAAAAAAAGCTCAACATTTTCAAAGAGCATTTTTCATCAAGATTAGGAAAGAAGTCCGATAGAGAGGAAATTGTTAATGGATAATTTATTACGGCAACTAACGATCTGACAGGCATTGGCTACTGAGACAAATAACGACTGAACATCCATTAGATACTGCAAATTATCAATTTGTAATTTCCTCCTTATTGGGTTTATTTCCCAATATTATTCAAAATCGCTTTTTGAGAATGTTCAGCTTTCTTTCAACGTTTTTTGCTTCCGAATAAAAGCTTTGTAATCGTCCGATTTTCACATTCTCTAATTCTCATTGGAAATGATGTAGAATGGTCTGAAACGTAAAAATACGAAGTTTGGCGATCATGTCTGTAGGTGAATATGTCCACCGCCACCTTCCCGATGGTCAATTTCTAGAAAATTGAGTAATTAAGTGGCTAAAATAATTCAAAATTAAAAAGTTGAAATTTTATCAGATTATAGATCTTAATGAGGACTATCTCTGTGCTCAATTTCAGCCCAATCGATCAAGTAGTTTTTGAGATAAAACCATTCGTTTTTAAATCGTTTTCCACGAATATCTTTGAAATTATTGGACCGATTTAGATTTTTTTCTTTCAAAATATAGGTCTCGATGTCCTCTACCTAGATTAACAAAAACATATATACCCGTCCATACAATGTTTTTGAGATATTTCCTCTTTTCTGTTTTTTCATTAAAATTCTTGTACGCGCGCTAACGCGTGCAAAAATCGAGATATCCACTTGTTTTTTAAAATACTCGTCTCGATGTCATCTATCTTGGTCAATCAAAATATATGTACCCGTTTATACAAAGTTTTGGAGATTCATTTCAATTAATTAACTTCGTATAAGCGATTATACATATTTGGTGTTCCCTAAATTCTTTGTTCGCACAATAACTTGAGGAAAAATTGAGATAGGAATGTGATATGAGAAAATAGTTTCTCCTGTAAATTGAAAAAGTGAATTGTTATTGATCCATTCGGAAGCTTACTATCAATGGAATTGGTAGAAATAAAAAATTAAAATACAAATAACATATAAAGTAATAGTCACATGCCTTCTGCAATATAGGAGCGACCAACTGCTTGTTTAATTGTACAATCATAATTTTTGAAGACTCCAGGACTATGTAAAACTGGATGGCAATTGAAGAACATTTCAGACTATCAAAATAAAAAAACAACTAAGATCACTTTCGAAAGAAAGCATTATCTAGCAAATGTGATTATAATCCGAGCCGAAGGCGAGACACATTCGCCAGATAATACTTTTATCGCCTGGTGGCATAATATACTATTATCGCCGTGTGGCATACGATATTTTATGTCGTTAGAATCGCGGTTTTTTCGGGCCTAACGACATAAATAGTACATTAGATGCCCGAGCCTTGGAAAACAGATCACCGTCCCCCACGTGCAAGATTGCCTTCCGAGCCGAAAGCGAGGACGTGGGGGGAGGGTGATATGTTTTCCATGGCGAGGTATGTATATTAAGTTTCGTGTCGAGGGACCTGCAAAACGGCAATTGCGTGGCGCGCAGCGCCACGGAAATGAGGTTTTTTAGGTCCCGTGACATGAAAATTAATATACACAATATGGCTGCGCCTTGCCTTCGGCTCGGAAGGCAATCTTGCACGTGGGGGACGGTGATCTGTTTTTCAAGGCTTGGGCATGTAATGTACTATTTCTGACGAATGTGATTATAACGTCACATTCGTCAGAAAATACTTTTACTCCCTAAGGGCACAATATACTATTTTCATTTCTACATTTCTGAGCCCTCTGAGGGTTTTATTAGCATTAGAGGGGCCAATAAATACGGAATCAACATTCACTTGACGAAAAAATTCTATTTTGGCGGAAGTCCACTTTCCCCCGGGAAAAATCCAAGATCTGACACTTTGGCCTCGGGTAAAAATTCAAATTTTTTATTTCGACAGATCTGGCACCGCCAGATAATTTTCAGTACCCAAAAATTGCGGCTGGTGGTGAACGAGCGTGTTGTTATGCGCAGGCATATGCGCAGATGACCATAACAAGAAACTCCCAAGGGAGTTCGGGCTAGATTGTAGCCCCGGCAGCTGACTACGGGCGCGTTTCGCAATCGACTTAGTAGCAGACTGCTAGTAGCAGTAGCAGTAGCAGTACTAGCAGTAGCAGTACTGTAACCCTATCTAATTTCGCTTTACTGCAGCTACAGTAGTTGATTCCGAAACGCACCCTTCATAATGTGCGTTCAAACGTGCAGGTGTGACAAAAAATATCATTTTATCTATTCAGAATTATCCTCCTTTAGCCCGAAAAGCACCGATTTCTTGTCTGAAACCTACCATGAATTGATCGAATATGCATGCGATGTTCTTCACTCAAGAATTTTTCTTTTGTCATATTTTGTCCATTTTTCTTTCAGTGTGATAGGGAGAGCGTTTTATATGGGGTGTTTTATGTATGGGTCGAAAATACACAAGAATGAAAGGGGCAGGAGTTATGGTTAGAATTGACGAAATTAACCTGGCGATAAGGCTCACTAACACCCACAGTGCTAACGTACTGTTGCCCGTATAGAGCTGCGGGACACCCCCGAAAGTATGATCACGGAATGTGAAGTAAACAATTTTTGATCAATTTTAGTCATTGCAATCCCTCTAAATATGATTTAATGGGGTGGGGTACGCACCTACACGTATGAAAAAATCGTATAGAAATTTTCTATACAGATTATGTATAGAATTTCTATAGGATTTTCGTATATGAGATTTGGATATTTCTATTGGGAACTCAGATGGGGGCGGGGCGTAGGTCGTGGACCCTACTTGCATAGGTTCACATTTTTGCCACTCGACAGTAGCTTCTTGGGAGAGATTGGACTCGCAATCTACTTACACGGGTTCAACACGCGCGATCGTTCTCGTGTATATGTAGAAACATTTCGTATGGAGTTGCGACATTTCTCTACGTTTTTCTCTGGAGCGTTGAGACATACAAAAATTTATGTAAAAATTTATGTATAGAAATAATTCCTATAGAAATATCCGAATATCATATACGGAAATCCTATAGAATTTTTATACGCAATCCGTACAGAAAATGTCTATATGATTTTACTTCCGAATGGAAGCATTGCAATTGTTCGATTTTCAAATTTTCTAATTTTGCTTGGAAATGATGCAGAATGGTCTGAACCGTAAAAATACGAAGTTTGGGGACCATGTCTTTGCGTGACACTGTCGGTGGTCATTTTTTCGTAAATTTGATAATTAAACGGGAAAAATCATTCTAAAAAATTTGAAATTTTTTCAGTTAATTGGTATAACTTGAGACTAACTCCATGCCAAACTTCAGCTTGATCCGTCTTTTAGTGTTTGAGGAATATCCATTCGTTTTTTAACGTTTTCTCGCAAATATCTCGGAAAATATTCAACCAATTTCAATAATTTTTTTCTCAAAGTATTCGGCATGCTCTCCTCTATCTAAATCAATCGAAACATATATACTCGTTCATACAAAGAGATATTTGAGATATTTGGATTTTTCTGTTTTTGACTTGAAATCCTTGTTCGCGCTCTAACTTGAGTAAAAATTGAGATATCGACTTGAAATTTAGCATGAAGCTGTCTCGTATCATCGCTAGGACCTGAATGGAAGATGGGCTCAATCGGTCAATTAGTTTCGGAGATATTCAACTTTGTATGTAAACCTAATGTCTTGAATATCGCAATAACGAGTCAACCGATCTCAAAGATTTTTTTTTCAAAATATTCGGCTTGACGTCCTCTATCTAAATCAATCAAAACATATATATCCCTTTATACAAAGTTTTTGAGATATTTGGATTTTTCTGTTTGACTTGAAATCCTTGTTCGCGCTCTAACTTGAGTAAAAATCGAGATATAAACGCATCCATTCGGAAGCCCGCAATCAATATATTGATGGCGAGAAAAGAATAGACGCCCTACTCAGTAGAATATGTACAGCCGCATGGCTGCAGTCGCCTGCTTGTTTTCATACGTGATAGGGCTGCGAGACACGCCCAGGAAATCGCTTCTAAATCGACCGACCGACCACTTGCGTTTTAATGCGTAATTCGCTTTTTACACAATAAAAAGTGATCACGGAACGTCAAGTAAACAATTTTCAATCAATATTAGGCATTGCAACCCCTCTAAATAGGATTCAATGGGATGGCTACGCACCGTAGTCCATACGCTGAAGCTGATCTTGTATCAATCTGTATCGGAATCGACGAATCTCGTAGAATTTATACTTTTTGGGTCGCTGATTCCGAATTTGTCGGTTATTAAAAACAAACCTGTGTTCTATTATTAACAATTTAATTGTTTAAGGCCCGGCTGGATTATTAGGTGCTCATAATAACGAATTCAAACAAAAAGTTGAAAAACTTGATTTTGCAAAATTATGTCATGTTTTATTTTTTTCGTATTTTTTTCATTAATTCTTGTCATCAAAACAAGTATTTTGAACTGTCAAACAAGTTAGGTTTCGTCCTGGACCTATTTTATTTTCAATTTTTTCATGTTGAAATTCCGCGAATTTGGTCAAAACACCCTGAGACGACTTCGATTATGTATCGAAAAAATATGTAACATATAAGTATACATTTTAATTATTTTCATATTATTTGTAATCAAAGTCAATCAACCCAATTTTGCGGTATTTCAATTGGGGCATTCCATTTTGTCCTTCAATTATTTTTTTTGAATTGGCATGATTTCAACTCATGCTGAAGCTATATTTTACCTCCACTATAAGTAATTTTTACCAAAAAACACAATTAATTAGCCTCTACGGTTTTATACCCCATTTTGTCTTCCGCTCCCCTATATAGCGGTTGTTTTGTATGTTTTATCGATATGTTGTTCCCTGCCTTATCTTCTGAGGTCGATAAAGCAGAGCTCGCTATATCATTCGGCTAAATCGAAAATCGGCAGTATTTTTAGGCGCCTGATTCGAATAATCTCAAACTAAAAATTACAATAAAGAATAGGGTCTTGGGTTGGAATAGTTGAATACATGTTGTACGATAGTATAATTATACGGGAGTTATATACCTACCATTATTGATTTTTTAGCGTCATGCTCAATAATACAATTTCATGGATTCTGCTAGTTCCATTTCTACAAGGAGATCAATGCAAAGGTTCTTACAAGTTCTAATTCCCGTTAACGTAATCCAAGGGCTGAAGACTAAAGGAATTTTCGTCAAAAAAAATCATTGGTAGATATATTATTCTTAGGATCATTTTCTTGGCTAGAATCTATATCCGTTATCATTTTTAATCACATAAAACCGTCAAATACTGTTGTAATTCCGCCAGTATACTCAGACTACAGTTAATGACCTTAGAGTTATCAATTTTTTACCGTAAATACAAGTAAGAAGATATTAGTTCATCAAGAGTAGTCATATCTTCAAGAGTACATTGAAGTAATTCTTGATTGGAGGCATTAATTAATTCCGCTGCCTAACTATTTTGTATTCAAATGTTCAGCATGATATTTATTCGTGGCTGCGGTATATCACTGGCTTCAAGAATCAATATAATAGTTTGTTGTTTTACTATCACAATTCCTAAATATGCCGTATTAGTAATTGATATGGCTACATCGGCGTAGTTATAAAAAGAAAGTAGACATAAATCGCACAATTATAATTATATCGATGTAGTCGATTATTTTTCGACATATTGCTAATGTTTGTTGAAGAAATTCTGCTGTAAAAAATTGTACGAAAATTTTATATCGCCTGATCAGAAGTGTCGATCGAAAGTAAAATTACATTTTAATTCCATTGTTAAATGTGAAAATAAGAAATCTAGGTGATAGGAAGTTTTTTATTCGTAAGTTTGTAGTGCTCTGACGCTTGCCTTTTGGGAGTCGTGACCTCAACACATCTCGATAATAAGAGAAGGCGAAAAAATTCAAGTAATGCAGCACATTAAGAACACAAATCGTGCTGTTTTTTTTTTTAATTCATTATAAAATGTAGAATATATTCCGTTCAAAAGCGATTACGATTTTGACTTATGATGCATTATTTACTTTTTGGGTGTGGATGTTATTGATTTTCATGTTTTGTAAGGAGCAATTTGATAGCATGGATACATTATTATTAATAATATCAGCAGGTGGAGTATTACCATTAGTTTCAGTTAATATTCTCTTCAGGGGCACTTGATCGGTAGAGTTTACAGTACTCGAAGTACTGGGGATACATTGATTGGCGATGCGGGGGAATACTTGACTCGTATTTCCCAGAGACTCTCCCACATAACCTTGAGCGATGGTAGCCGATTTCCAGCCCCCATGTTTCATTAAAATAGTAGTACTAGTACTCGAATCAGCCAGCAATGTCGCCGAAGTTCTTCTAAACGCGTGACCTGTATATCTCTGGATTTTATCAATTGGTAGAAATGTTNGATTTTGCCGAAAGTCGACTTGCCCCCTGAAAAAATCCAAGGTTTGACACTTTGGCCCCAGGTGAAAAAAAATTTTTTTCAGTTTTCACTTTTTCCACATACTTTTGAGTTTTGAATAGCGCGTCGCTTAAATCATTGGAATCAACGTTCGATCGGCGAAAAAATTCGATTTTGCCGAAAGTGGACTTTCCCCCGAAAAAATCCCAGGTCTGACACTTTGGCCCCGAGTGAAGAATTGTATATTATGTCATCAGGCGATAAAAGTATTATCGCCTTCGGCTCGAATTATAATGCCACATTCGCCAGATCATGCTTTTATATCGTTGGGCCCGAGAAAACCGCGATTCTAACCTCGCTTCGTTCGGTTAGATCGCGGTTTTCAGGCCCTACGACATAAAATACTGTATGCCACACGACATTAAAAGCATTATCTAGCAAATGTGATTATAATCCGAGCCGAAGGCGAGACACATTCGCCAGATAATACTTTTATCGCCTGGTGGCATAATATACTATTATCGCCGTGTGGCATACGATATTTTATGTCGTTAGAATCGCGGTTTTTTCGGGCCTAACGACATAAATAGTACATTAGATGCCCGAGCCTTGGAAAACAGATCACCGTCCCCCACGTGCAAGATTGCCTTCCGAGCCGAAAGCGAGGACGTGGGGGGAGGGTGATATGTTTTCCATGGCGAGGTATGTATATTAAGTTTCGTGTCGAGGGACCTGCAAAACGGCAATTGCGTGGCGCGCAGCGCCACGAAAATGAGGTTTTTTAGGTCCCGTGACATGAAAATTAATATACACAATATGGCTGCGCCTTGCCTTCGGCTCGGAAGGCAATCTTGCACGTGGGGGACGNTTGACTTGAAATCCTTGTTCGCGCTCTAACTTGAGTAAAAATTGAGATATCGACTTGAAATTTAGCATGAAGCTGTCTCGTATCATCGTTAGGACCTGAATGGAAGATGGGCTCAATCGGTCAATTAGTTTCGGAGATATTCAACTTTGTATGTAAACCTAATGTCTTGAATATCGCAATAACGAGTCAACCGATCTCAAAGATTTTTTTTTCAAAATATTCGGCTTGACGTCCTCTATCTAAATCAATCAAAACATATATATCCCTTTATACAAAGTTTTTGAGATATTTGGATTTTTCTGTTTGACTTGAAATCCTTGTTCGCGCTCTAACTTGAGTAAAAATCGAGATATAAACGCATCCATTCGGAAGCCCGCAATCAATATATTGATGGCGAGAAAAGAATAGACGCCCTACTCAGTAGAATATGTACAGCCGCATGGCTGCAGTCGCCTGCTTGTTTTCATACGTGATAGGGCTGCGAGACACGCCCAGGAAATCGCTTCTAAATCGACCGACCGACCACTTGCGTTTTAATGCGTAATTCGCTTTTTACACAATAAAAAGTGATCACGGAACGTCAAGTAAACAATTTTCAATCAATATTAGGCATTGCAACCCCTCTAAATAGGATTCAATGGGATGGCTACGCACCGTAGTCCATACGCTGAAGCTGATCTTGTATCAATCTGTATCGGAATCGACGAATCTCGTAGAATTTATACTTTTTGGGTCGCTGATTCCGAATTTGTCGGTTATTAAAAACAAACCTGTGTTCTATTATTAACAATTTAATTGTTTAAGGCCCGGCTGGATTATCTTTCGAACGTGATCTTAGTTTTTTTTTTATTTTGATAATCTGAAATGATCTCCAATTGCTATTCNTTTTGAATAGCGCGTCGCTTAAATCATTGGAATCAACGTTCGATCGGCGAAAAAATTCGATTTTGCCGAAAGTGGACTTTCCCCCGAAAAAATCCCAGGTCTGACACTTTGGCCCCGAGTGAAGAATTGTATATTATGTCATCAGGCGATAAAAGTATTATCGCCTTCGGCTCGAATTATAATGCCACATTCGCCAGATCATGCTTTTATATCGTTGGGCCCGAGAAAACCGCGATTCTAACCTCGCTTCGTTCGGTTAGATCGCGGTTTTCAGGCCCTACGACATAAAATACTGTATGCCACACGACATTAAAAGCATTATCTAGCAAATGTGATTATAATCCGAGCCGAAGGCGAGACACATTCGCCAGATAATACTTTTATCGCCTGGTGGCATAATATACTATTATCGCCGTGTGGCATACGATATTTTATGTCGTTAGAATCGCGGTTTTTTCGGGCCTAACGACATAAATAGTACATTAGATGCCCGAGCCTTGGAAAACAGATCACCGTCCCCCACGTGCAAGATTGCCTTCCGAGCCGAAAGCGAGGACGTGGGGGGAGGGTGATATGTTTTCCATGGCGAGGTATGTATATTAAGTTTCGTGTCGAGGGACCTGCAAAACGGCAATTGCGTGGCGCGCAGCGCCACGAAAATGAGGTTTTTTAGGTCCCGTGACATGAAAATTAATATACACAATATGGCTGCGCCTTGCCTTCGGCTCGGAAGGCAATCTTGCACGTGGGGGACGGTGATCTGTTTTTCAAGGCTTGGGCATGTAATGTACTATTTCTGACGAATGTGATTATAACGTCACATTCGTCAGAAAATACTTTTACTCCCTAAGGGCACAATATACTATTTTCATTTCTACATTTCTGAGCCCTCTGAGGGTTTTATTAGCATTAGAGGGGCCAATAAATACGGAATCAACATTCACTTGACGAAAAAATTCTATTTTGGCGGAAGTCCACTTTCCCCCGGGAAAAATCCAAGATCTGACACTTTGGCCTCGGGTAAAAATTCAAATTTTTTATTTCGACAGATCTGGCACCGCCAGATAATTTTCAGTACCCAAACTTGCGGCTGGTGGTGAACGAGCGTGTTGTTATGCGCAGGCATATGCGCAGATGACCATAACAAGAAACTCCCAAGGGAGTTCGGGCTAGATTGTAGCCCCGGCAGCTGACTACGGGCGCGTTTCGCAATCGACTTAGTAGCAGACTGCTAGTAGCAGTAGCAGTAGCAGTACTAGCAGTAGCAGTACTGTAACCCTATCTAATTTCGCTTTACTGCAGCTACNTCCAAAAATTATGATTTCACAATCAAAAAAAAGTTGAACATTTTCAAAGAGCGTTTTTTTAATAATATTGGGAAATAAACTCAATAGGGAGGAAATTGCAAATTAATAATNGCCGTGTGGCATACGATATTTTATGTCGTTAGAATCGCGGTTTTTTCGGGCCTAACGACATAAATAGTACATTAGATGCCCGAGCCTTGGAAAACAGATCACCGTCCCCCACGTGCAAGATTGCCTTCCGAGCCGAAAGCGAGGACGTGGGGGGAGGGTGATATGTTTTCCATGGCGAGGTATGTATATTAAGTTTCGTGTCGAGGGACCTGCAAAACGGCAATTGCGTGGCGCGCAGCGCCACGAAAATGAGGTTTTTTAGGTCCCGTGACATGAAAATTAATATACACAATATGGCTGCGCCTTGCCTTCGGCTCGGAAGGCAATCTTGCACGTGGGGGACGGTGATCTGTTTTTCAAGGCTTGGGCATGTAATGTACTATTTCTGACGAATGTGATTATAACGTCACATTCGTCAGAAAATACTTTTACTCCCTAAGGGCACAATATACTATTTTCATTTCTACATTTCTGAGCCCTCTGAGGGTTTTATTAGCATTAGAGGGGCCAATAAATACGGAATCAACATTCACTTGACGAAAAAATTCTATTTTGGCGGAAGTCCACTTTCCCCCGGGAAAAATCCAAGATCTGACACTTTGGCCTCGGGTAAAAATTCAAATTTTTTATTTCGACAGATCTGGCACCGCCAGATAATTTTCAGTACCCAAACTTGCGGCTGGTGGTGAACGAGCGTGTTGTTATGCGCAGGCATATGCGCAGATGACCATAACAAGAAACTCCCAAGGGAGTTCGGGCTAGATTGTAGCCCCGGCAGCTGACTACGGGCGCGTTTCGCAATCGACTTAGTAGCAGACTGCTAGTAGCAGTAGCAGTAGCAGTACTAGCAGTAGCAGTACTGTAACCCTATCTAATTTCGCTTTACTGCAGCTACAGTAGTTGATTCCGAAACGCACCCTTCATAATGTGCGTTCAAACGTGCAGGTGTGACAAAAAATATCATTTTATCTATTCAGAATTATCCTCCTTTAGCCCGAAAAGCACCGATTTCTTGTCTGAAACCTACCATGAATTGATCGAATATGCATGCGATGTTCTTCACTCAAGAATTTTTCTTTTGTCATATTTTGTCCATTTTTCTTTCAGTGTGATAGGGAGAGCGTTTTATATGGGGTGTTTTATGTATGGGTCGAAAATACACAAGAATGAAAGGGGCAGGAGTTATGGTTAGAATTGACGAAATTAACCTGGCGATAAGGCTCACTAACACCCACAGTGCTAACGTACTGTTGCCCGTATAGAGCTGCGGGACACCCCCGAAAGTATGATCACGGAATGTGAAGTAAACAATTTTTGATCAATTTTAGTCATTGCAATCCCTCTAAATATGATTTAATGGGGTGGGGTACGCACCTACACGTATGAAAAAATCGTATAGAAATTTTCTATACAGATTATGTATAGAATTTCTATAGGATTTTCGTATATGAGATTTGGATATTTCTATTGGGAACTCAGATGGGGGCGGGGCGTAGGTCGTGGACCCTACTTGCATAGGTTCACATTTTTGCCACTCGACAGTAGCTTCTTGGGAGAGATAGGACTCGCAATCTACTTACACGGGTTCAACACGCGCGATCGTTCTCGTGTATATGTAGAAACATTTCGTATGGAGTTGCGACATTTCTCTACGTTTTTCTCTGGAGCGTTGAGACATACAAAAATTTATGTAAAAATTTATGTATAGAAATAATTCCTATAGAAATATCCGAATATCATATACGGAAATCCTATAGAATTTTTATACGCAATCCGTACAGAAAATGTCTATATGATTTTACTTCCGAATGGAAGCATTGCAATTGTTCGATTTTCAAATTTTCTAATTTTGCTTGGAAATGATGCAGAATGGTCTGAACCGTAAAAANACACTATTTGCTCTCTATTGGACTTATTTGTTAATTTTTATTAAAAACGCTTTTTGAAAATGTTCAATTCTTTTTCTACTTTTTTTGATTGTACAATCATAATTTTTAGGGACTCTTGCGNATACGAAGTTTGGGGACCATGTCTTTGCGTGACACTGTCGGTGGTCATTTTTTCGTAAATTTGATAATTAAACGGGAAAAATCATTCTAAAAAATTTGAAATTTTTTCAGTTAATTGGTATAACTTGAGACTAACTCCATGCCAAACTTCAGCTTGATCCGTCTTTTAGTGTTTGAGGAATATCCATTCGTTTTTTAACGTTTTCTCGCAAATATCTCGGAAAATATTCAACCAATTTCAATAATTTTTTTCTCAAAGTATTCGGCATGCTCTCCTCTATCTAAATCAATCGAAACATATATACTCGTTCATACAAAGAGATATTTGAGATATTTGGATTTTTCTGTTTTTGACTTGAAATCCTTGTTCGCGCTCTAACTTGAGTAAAAATTGAGATATCGACTTGAAATTTAGCATGAAGCTGTCTCGTATCATCGTTAGGACCTGAATGGAAGATGGGCTCAATCGGTCAATTAGTTTCGGAGATATTCAACTTTGTATGTAAACCTAATGTCTTGAATATCGCAATAACGAGTCAACCGATCTCAAAGATTTTTTTTTCAAAATATTCGGCTTGACGTCCTCTATCTAAATCAATCAAAACATATATATCCCTTTATACAAAGTTTTTGAGATATTTGGATTTTTCTGTTTGACTTGAAATCCTTGTTCGCGCTCTAACTTGAGTAAAAATCGAGATATAAACGCATCCATTCGGAAGCCCGCAATCAATATATTGATGGCGAGAAAAGAATAGACGCCCTACTCAGTAGAATATGTACAGCCGCATGGCTGCAGTCGCCTGCTTGTTTTCATACGTGATAGGGCTGCGAGACACGCCCAGGAAATCGCTTCTAAATCGACCGACCGACCACTTGCGTTTTAATGCGTAATTCGCTTTTTACACAATAAAAAGTGATCACGGAACGTCAAGTAAACAATTTTCAATCAATATTAGGCATTGCAACCCCTCTAAATAGGATTCAATGGGATGGCTACGCACCGTAGTCCATACGCTGAAGCTGATCTTGTATCAATCTGTATCGGAATCGACGAATCTCGTAGAATTTATACTTTTTGGGTCGCTGATTCCGAATTTGTCGGTTATTAAAAACAAACCTGTGTTCTATTATTAACAATTTAATTGTTTAAGGCCCGGCTGGATTATCTTTCGAACGTGATCTTAGTTTTTTTTTTATTTTGATAATCTGAAATGATCTCCAATTGCTATTCAGTTTTACATAGCCTTGGAGTCTCCAAAAATTATGATTTCACAATCAAAAAAAAGTTGAACATTTTCAAAGAGCGTTTTTTTAATAATATTGGGAAATAAACTCAATAGGGAGGAAATTGCAAATTAATAATTTGATGTATCTAATGGCTGTTAGGTCGTCATTTGTCACAGTAGTCAATGGCTGTCAGATCGTTAGTTACCATGATAAATTATCCATACACTATTTGCTCTCTATTGGACTTATTTGTTAATTTTTATTAAAAACGCTTTTTGAAAATGTTCAATTCTTTTTCTACTTTTTTTGATTGTACAATCATAATTTTTAGGGACTCTTGCGTGATGTAAAATCCAATGGAAATTGTGATATATATTATGATATATCGAAAAAAAATGGAGATTATGTTCGATAGATACTCCACCCGGGCCTTTACTGGAAAAAAATCGTAGTTCTTTTGAATACTGAGAAAAATACATGAGAAGCCTCAACAAAATTTGAAATTTTGAGGTATTAAAATGCCTTTGACCATTTTTTCTGGACTTCTTCTTTCGGAAGATATTCCCAATCGAGAATACTGAAAAAAAATAATCCATCTATTTTTATTACAGGAAGATACCTACGAAGTTGATATAGCGAACGATATGCGTGAATTGGAATTGCGCTGGGACTTCGAACTGAAAGAACAAGAGAAACGTTGGTCCAACGAGGAGGACAATGTTAAACAATTATAATATGGAATTTTTACAGGTACGAAAATCATAATAAACTCTCCAAGCATTTTATCCCAAAACATCCATGATATTCTGAAAAAATATAACACGAAAATAAGAGACAGTGTCTGACATTTTGTTTAGTTGAGGAAAACCAAACTCAGGTGATCAGGAGCCAGAAAAACACAAAAAAAATGGAAATTATGGACTGCATTGCTTTTAACCCCAGAATAATATATATAGTACTTAGAATTTCCGTGGTATACAGATCTGCCTCTAATGCGTAAAAGGAAAAATGTGATATTAAACTACTGTTCATTTCCAACTCCTCTGAGACTCAGATCGCTACGCTAAATTTTAAAAGACTCTGTAGGACAAATTTTCATACATGCTACCCTGACTTCTAGATACTCTAGAAAATATCCAGACACTAGAGATTTCAGTTGCAAAATAGAAGCTCTCAGCTTTTAATTAATGATATGAGATTTTTTGTTTCATTCAAAAACAGACTAAAAGAAAATTAGAAAAAAATATTAGAAGCTTCGAAAGCAAACTACGATCTAATCTCAGGGTGAGATGGAAATATCCAATAGTTCATATAACCAGTGCAGACCGTGCGACTGCATGTTAATAGAAGACGATAAAACTGATGAAAACAGTTCTTTTTGAAACATACATAGGTTTGTTAAAATTTAACAGAAGAAGAACAAGCCATTAAAGTCGAAGTGGGGGAGATTGAAGTTTCGTCAGTGTTTTATAAACATGACCACTATTATTTATTTATGTTTCCTTGAATGTCTCGAGTGAAAAAATACAAATAACAATATTTGAGAGAAGTGTTACTTAATTGGAATTTCACAGCTCGTATAAAGGATTGGCATTTAAAATTAATGGTCAATGATAGATTGATATTTGATGCTGATACAAGTGGAAAAATATACTTTTCATTTTATCTCCATGATGATGATTTTATTGATGATGAAACTTGTGATTGCAGAAGCAAGAATTAGTGTGGTACACCTGTAAATTATAGTACTAACATTTAAATCCATAATATTATTTCTAATGAATATATAATGATAATACTTATAACATGAATATTGAGAAATTCCAGTTTTATTGGAAAGTATCTTGTAGGTTTATGGGGAGGGATTAAGAATAATGGAAAGTAATGTTTCCTTCGAGTGTGTTATTATTAATATTTTACTTTGTTATTCTGCAGAAAAAATTGTTTTTATCAAACTGCTCAATATGAAGAATTACATAAAAAAATTTTACGGTGTGAATTCAGTGAATTCAAGAACTGGTGGTTGAAAGCAAACATAATTATTCAACTTAGAGAATGTAAATATGTTTCGAAATGAACAATTATCGTCTTAGGAATGTAATGGTGCAATTAAAGAAAATCGTTCTTTTTTCCTCAAATAATAATGCCCGTTTTTAAAATTACTCCTTAATTATATTTTTCGTTTAATTTATCAGATAATATAAAAAAACCATACCAATTGGGATAATTGTTACGACGCATAATATATAAATCATAAAAGAATGGAGAGTTGATGAGCTTTGGTTATTGTGTACATTTCCGATCAAAATTTAACAGTGAAATTGGAAATTAAGATGAATCAATGTTTTTTGGGTCGTTTCAAATATGGAATTGTTTCAAATACGATTGATTTTTTCAACGAAAGATATCAACTAAAGTTGTTGTCTAGGAATTTTTTCAACTATAATTAAGCTTTCGTCGAATTTCCTTTTAAAAACTGTTAACGAATATATCAAACTTGACTCATTAGGTTTGACCAGTTCATTATAAAATGCGCAATGAACAATTGAATTAACCTATATAAACAGAAAAATAAAAGAAGAGCGGTCAATGAATTTATTGACGAATGAGATGGAAGATGAAAGGGCTGTGTACAATGTGGAAGTAATATGTGCAACGTCAACGTTTGTGCTAGCTTCAGAATTAATTGCATGTTAAACATGTCACTATATAGATGTATCAAAGATAATAGCATACACAAGCAATACCTATTGTCAATGGTATGAACATTTTCACCCTTTAAAACAAAAAAAAATTAAGTTGTTTGTTTTGAACATTTAACACATAACAAAAGTCTAGAATAATTATATACATATCCGTATATAATTCATATAAGCCAGTACACTTGAAGTTTATATTATTTATGTGAATTGTTGAAGGGAAGGCAAAGTAAATTTTTTTCTAATAGTTTTTTTTATTTACTAAAAACACGTTATGATTATATATATTGGTAACAAGTGGGTAAACTGAAAAGTCGAACGAATAATTGTACCAAAATAATAAATATTAAGGATTTTCTCAATTTTATAAAGAAAAAAGAAATAATAATGAAGAAATCACTCAGATAATTGTTATGAAGTAACGAACTATTCTTGAAACGAGTATGCATGCACGAATCGAGTAAATTCACTGTTATGCGCTCTGCAGAAAATTATTCTTTATCAATTGATGTCAAGTCTAAAGAATGTGCCTACTTTTTGTCGATAACTGACATTGCAATTTTTTCATAAGTAAATAGGGCTTAAAAATTACAAAAATGCAATGCATCTAATTGTTTTTATCCGTCGATTTATGTCTGTAATCAAATCAACCATTTTTCCGGTGTATATTTCGAAAAAACAATTTGATAGATTGTAGAGATGGAATGTTTGAGAAACAAAAGACAAATGTAAAATTTCTGTATTTTACAAACAAGTGTACTTGTATATTTATATACTCAATAAAATAATTCTGAATAACGTAATGTTTGTGTAAATTTTATTTTATTAATCCCTTTATAAAAAACAATTCCAATCAACTTCTTTTAACATTGTCTATTATCTAGTTTTCCGCAGTCCTATAAGACTGACAGTGATGGCTGAATTTTTAAGGTACAATTCCTTAAAATCATTTTTCTGTACAATTTTATCTTCATTTGTAGAGATAATTCTCAGTAAAAAATCGTACAAACTCATCAATTTTAACTCGTTACATAAGGCAATAATTGGCACAACATTTTCCACTTTCAAGTTCTTTCTCAATTTATGCTCGCAAAGAATAGACAATTTGTCGATTCCATAGTTATTTATCACAGTAGCAGTGTCATCGAGAGCTGTTGAGTCGCCTGAGTACAGATATTTTAATGCAATCTTCAGCGCTGCAATATCAACTCCATCCTGTATAATACAATATTATTACTCGGTTGTTGTCTTGATCTCATCATTTCTGCAAAAAGTGTACTCTGACTCGCGAGAACAGCTTTGTGTGCAGGTGTTTCACTCAATTCAGGACTCATGAAATAATTAGCCATATTTATAATTGATAGTGGCTCTTCTTCGCCGGAAATTCCGAATCACGTGATTTCACATTCGATTCGAACAAATTGTGCTTTATTACAACTGGTACAGAACTGCCTTGTTGGACAAAGAAGCAGTATTTTCAAATGAGTAGCAGGCAGCAGTTCACTCAGTCACTTTAAACATTTAACGGTAATAATTAGGTCTGTTTATTTTCATTCTCGCTGCGCACGACTCAAGTTCCTCATTTTTCTTCAATTCGTTCTTTCGAATTAAAATGGTCAAGTTGCTAGAGACATTGACCCGTGCCAAAATATTGAATAAGTAGTTTAGAATCCCGGAGACTTAGAAAGCTGGGGAAGTTCTCCAATCGAGACTTTTGGGAGGATCAGAGTAACAAAGGATCCAATTGCATAATCCTATGTTTTATTGTGAAGGGTTCCTGCCCGTAAGTAAATTCCTCCAGAACATTACTGAAACAGGATTCTCCATTGTAAATAGGACACTGTGGTGAAAAATTCTGATTTTGAAGGTTCAACATGTCCTCTTCCCTGGAAAGGTGTATTCTGTTGCACTTACCAAAAAAATAGAACTGATAGTGTTGAGTACGCGCGTGAGTACGCGCGTGACAATAGTATGCAACACTCTAACAGCTGATTGGGTTCTTCTTCTATTCCAAATAGTTTTATCTCCAACTCAGATAGGGGCAAGTGCCAAAGCTGATTGGGTTCATAGTGTTAGGGGAAGGCCAAGCAGGCAAAATCATTCGAAACCAAATAAGAACTTGTACGGCCAATTCACGAACTAGTGGCGCCAGGTAGTCAGCCACTTTTCAATGCATCAGACAAAGATGCAAAGAAAGCATGCATCTGACCACCCTTGTTTAATGCCTTTGGCCAATGGAGTGGGTGTCCCCCTGCTACCATCTATTTTAGTTTTGCAAAAATTCCGTAATACTCAAGTAACGACGTTTGCGAAAAATAATGTTGAAACAGTTTTTAAGGAGACAAAAATAGCTTCATATCTGAAAATCTCAGAAGTTCACTCTCTCATTTTTCCTAAAAAACCTCACGAGAGATAGAATTCAGAACAGTCAACAATAGTCCTGTTGAACAAGATGGATTAGAGTATCGGGTTGATCTTTCTGCTTTATTATTGCGGGTTTTACTTTTCCGATTGAACTTTCGGTTTGATTTTTGACTTTACCCTTCTGTCTGACGCTTCTGCTTTTTTTTTTTTTTTTTATTGATAAGTATCAACCCTTTATTTGGGTTATTTACAATTTCCGATATTAAGAAAAAATTAAAGATTTTACATTGGTTCAATTTTTTGGTTTTTCTTAGATTCTTATCTTATTGCTTTTAACAAAATTATGGATTATTTCCAGAGGTTCTAAATTCTTAGAGGCGAAGAATGCATTTATGGTGAACGCCCTGACGGACCGACTTCAGAGTTGCGTCAGAGTTGCGTAAGACTTGAATATTTCCAACATTTCAGAGAAAGTTCAGAGTTCGGTCAGAGTTGGGGCTATGTCGGAATCTACGTCAGATTGCATGGGTGTTCTCTGAACTCTTACCTGCCGTCAGTGTTAAGAGTTCAGTTTTTTTTATTGTTGATTATTATTTATTTACTTTTGGGGAGGGAAGGGCAGGTTTACATGTGTTCTCTGAACTCTTACCTGCCGTCAGAGTTAAGAGTCTAGTATTCTTATTGTTGATCATTATTTATTTATTTCTGGGGAGGGGCCGGGGGGGTTTACATGTGTTCTCTGAACTCTTACCTGCCGTCAAAGTTAAGAGTTCAGTTTTTTTATTGTTGATCATTATTTATTTATTTCTGGGGAAGGAAGGGGGGTCCATTTGTTCTCTGAACACTTACCTGCCGTCAGAGTTAAGAGTTGAGTTTTTTTATTGTTGATCATTACTTATTAATACCTGGGGTGGGGAGGAGAGGTTTACATGTGTTCTCTGAACTCTTACCTGCCGTCAGAGTAGAGTTCAGTTTTTTCTATTGTTGATTATTATTTATTCCTTTCTGGGGAGGTGGAGAGGGAGTTTGCACATGGTCTCTGAACTCTTACCTGCCGTCAGAGTTAAGAGTCTAGTATTTTTATTGTTGATCATTATTTATTTATTTCTGGGTTGCGAAGGGGGGGGGGTTGCATGTGTTCTCTGAATTCTTACCTGCCATCAGAGTTAAGAGTTCAGTTTTTTTTATTGTTGATTATTATTTATTTATTTCTGGGGAGGGAAGGGGAGGTTTACATGTGTTCTCTGAACTCTTACCTGCCGTCAGAGTTAAGAGTCTAGTATTCTTATTGTTGATCATTATTTATTTATTTCTGGGGAGGGGCCGGGGGGGTTTACATGTGTTCTCTGAACTCTTACCTGCCGTCAAAGTTAAGAGTTCAGTTTTTTTATTGTTGATCATTATTTATTTATTTCTGGGGAAGGAAGGGGGGTCCATTTGTTCTCTGAACACTTACCTGCCGTCAGAGTTAAGAGTTGAGTTTTTTTATTGTTGATCATTACTTATTAATACCTGGGGTGGGGAGGAGAGGTTTACATGTGTTCTCTGAACTCTTACCTGCCGTCAGAGTAGAGTTCAGTTTTTTCTATTGTTGATTATTATTTATTCCTTTCTGGGGAGGTGGAGAGGGAGTTTGCACATGGTCTCTGAACTCTTACCTGCCGTCAGAGTTAAGAGTCTAGTATTTTTATTGTTGATCATTATTTATTTATTTCTGGGGATGGGACCGGGGTGTAGCGTCTCGCTACACACACACCAACGCGTAACACACGCACGGATACGACACGCTGAGAGACGACTGGACATCGGTGACATCATCGCGCTCTGTCACGCGCCCAGTATCAAATACCTCTCGCTCGCACCTATTGTATTCGCATCCGAATTCTTACCTGACGCGGATATAATATTCAGTCTGGGGCTAACCGCCAAATACTCAACGAGTCAACCAACCGACTCATCATCTGTACATACCGCATTCACGGCAATAAACTAAATCTCTAGTTTTGCAAACTGTTGCCTCGCGTAGTTGATTCGTTATCTTCCCGAACAACCACAACCTCGAATCCTAGAGTGGGGGGGGGTTTACATGTGTTCTCTGAATTCTCATCTACCGTCAGAGTTAAGAGTTCAGTTTTTTTCAGTTTTTTTATTGTTGATTATTATTTATTTAATTCTGGGGAGGGGGTGGGAGGTCACATGTGTTCTCTGAACTCTTACCTGCCGTCAGAATTAAGAGTTCAGTATTTTTATTGTTAATCATTCTTATTTATTTCTGAAGAGGTGAGAGGGCTTCATTTGTTCTCTGAACTCTTACCTGCCGTCAGTGTTACTAGATGGTGACGTCACCCCATTTAAAATTGTACAGGTTTTGGCTATAAATCGCCAAAATCTGGCAACCCTGCCTGCCGTCAGAGTTAAGAGTTCAGTACTTTTATTGTTGATCATTATTTATTTATTTCTGGGGAGGGGAGGGGAGGTTTACATATGTTCTCTGAACTCTTACCTGCCGTCAGAGTTAAGAGTTCATGTTTTTTATTGTTGTTTATTATTTATTTATTTCTGGGGAGGGGCAGTGGAGGGGGGTTTACATGTATTCTCTGAACTCTTACCTGCCGTCAGAGTTAAGAGTTCATGTGTTTTATTGTTGTTTATTATTTATTTATTTCTGGGGAGGGGCAGTGGAGGGGGGTTTACATGTATTCTCTGAACTCTTACCTGCCGTCAGAGTTAAGAGTTCATGTGTTTTATTGTTGTTTATTATTTATTTATTTCTGGGGAGGGGCAGTGGAGGGGGGTTTACATGTATTCTCTGAACTCTTACCTGCCGTCAGAGTTAAGAGATCAGTATTGGCGTGTTTGGGGTGGATGTGGGGGGTTTTTGGATACAGATAAGAACTGTCAAGGGGTGACCATACGAGGCTGTTCCACTTGACCTTCTCGAGGGTTAAGAGTGCTCGTTACTACCGCTGTCTTTGTCTTTGTGTTAACGCGGTTGTTGTCATCTCACAGTTTATCCGAAATGAAATAAAATCGACGCTTGTGAGAGAAAAATAAAGTATTTAGAAGTCTTTATTATCACCAGCACAGCACATCTCTGGGTGCTCAGCAATGTGCTGGCACTCGTCACAATAACACAAAAGCAAAATCGTCGCACTCATGATGTTAGTGCACGACCACTGGCACTTGTTTTGATTTCGCAAGGATGTAGCAAAACCAAGGCTCGGCGCTCGGACGCTTGGAATGTTCTAGAATTCACGAGACGTCCGTTTGAAAATGCCGTTGAGTCCAAATACCCGTCCAAAAACTTTACACTGAAGAGTGGTCGAATTCACACGGAAACTCAACCACAATATTGGAACAGTCGAGAAGGGAGAAATTCGATGACTCCAACTATCAACTCTTATTCGTCAAATATGTTGTGAGTTCAAACAGGGAAATATATATCCGCAAAAAATGAACTCTCAACTCTTGGTAATGTTGCTTCAGAGAGTACTTACAACGCCCGAAAGTGATCTCTTAACCGCGATATATGTGTTGAGAACTCAGAGAGCCCACAGAAACTACCTACCCTCCCTCTCCCCAGAAAACTCCCAAAACTGCAGTCTCAACTGTGAAGAATCTTGAGAGTTCACAGACCACACAAAAAACCGATTTCCTCCCCACCCCCAAACTCCCAAAATTGAAATCTTGACTCTTAAAAATGTGGACATTT
>NW_021680435.1:1537051-1538405 GCF_001412515.2 Diachasma alloeum | reverse complement strand
CGGTACCCCTTGCAACGTTGTCAAATTTAGAGAGTTACTGCTAGTGAAAATTCTCTAGCTGGGGGAATACCGATGTTAGCTAAGAGGCACCATTTTTTTCGTAAGCTAAAATGGATTGTAATGCCCTATCATCTTTAACCCTCAAGGCAGTTAAGAGTTCAGAGGACAGATGGACACCCGCCCTCCCCCTCCTCCTCCCAGAAATAAATAAGTTAAAAAAATACTGGACTCTTAACTCTGACGGCAAGTAAGAGTTCAGAGAACACATGTAAACCTCCCCTTCCCTCCCCAGAAGTAAATAAATAATAATCAACAATTAAAAAAACTGAACTCTTAACACTGACGGCAGGTAAGAATTCAGAGAACACATGAAAACCCCGCCACCACCTCCCCGCAAAGGAATAAATAATAATCGACAATAAAAAAACTGAACTCTTTACTCTAACGGCAGGTAAGAGTTCAGAGAACACATGTAACCCCCCCCCCGTCCCGCCCCCAGAAATAAATAAATGATGATCAACAATAAAATCACTAGACTCTTAACTCTGACGGCAGGTAAGAGTTCAGAGAACACATGTAGTTCCCTCCCCAGAAATAAATAAATAATGATCAACAATAAGAATACCAGACTCTTAACTCTGACGGCAGGTAAGAGTTCAGAGAACACATGTAAACCTCCCCTCCCCTCCCCAGAAATAAATAAATAATAATCAACAATAAAAAAACTGAAAAAAACTGAACTCTTAACTCTGACGGCAGATAAGAATTCAGAGAACACATGTAAACCCCCCCCCCCGTCCCAACCCCAGAAATAAATAAATAATGATCAACAATAAAAATATCAGACTCTTAACTCTGACGGCAGGTAAGAGTTCAGAGAACACATGGACCCCCCTCCCTTCCCCCGATATAAATAAATAAACATCAACGATATAAAAACTGAACTCTTAACTCTGACAGCAGGTAAGAGTTCAGAGAACACATGCAACCCCCCCCCCTTCCCATCCGAGAAATAAATAAATAATAATCAACAATTTAAAAAAATCAACTCTTAACTCTGAAGACTGTGAAGGCTTCTGAAAACACATGTAACCCCCCCCCCAGAAATAAATAAACAATGATCAACAATAAAAATACTAGACTCTTAACTCTGACGGTAGGTAAGAGTTCAGAGACCATGTGCAAACTCCCCCTCCACTTCCCCAGAAAGGAGTAAATAATAATCAACAATAAAAAAAATGAACTCTTTACTCTGACGGCAGGTAAGAGTTCAGAGAACACATGTAAACTCCCCCTCCACCTCCCCAGAAAGGAATAAATAATAATCAACAATAAAAAAACAGAACTCTTTACT
>NW_021680435.1:1536603-1536882 GCF_001412515.2 Diachasma alloeum | reverse complement strand
CAACAATAAGAATACTACACTCTTAACTCTGACAGCAGGTAAGAGTTCAGAGAACACATGTAAACCTCCCCTTCCCTCCCCCGAAAAAAATAAATGATAATCAACAATAAAAATAACTGAACTCTTAAATCTGACGGCAGGTAAGAATTCAGAGAACACATGTAAACCCCCCCCCCGTCCCATCTCCAGAAATAAATAAGAATGATTAACAATAAAAATACTGAACTCTTAACTCGGACGGCAGGTAAGAGTTCAGAGAACACATGTGACCCCCCCCCC
>NW_021680435.1:1535393-1536429 GCF_001412515.2 Diachasma alloeum | reverse complement strand
TCAACAATAAAAAAACTGAAAAAAACTGAACTCTTAACTCTGACGGCAGATAAAAATTCAGAGAACACATGTAAACCCCCCCCCCGTCCCATCACCAGAAATAAATAAATAATGATCAACAATAAAAATACCAGACTCTTAACTCTGACGGCAGGTAAGTGTTCAGAGAACAAATGGCCCCCCCCCCCTTCCACAGAAATAAATAAATAATAATCAACAATTTAAAAAAATCAACTCTTAACTCTGAAGACTGTGAAGGCTTCTGAAAACACATGTAACCCCCCCCCCAGAAATAAATAATTAATAATCAACAATAAAAAAACTGAAAAAAACTGAACTCTTAACTCTGACGGCAGGTAAGAGTTCAGAGAACACATGCAACCCCCCCCCCTTCCCATCCGAGAAATAAATAAATAATAATCAACAATTTAAAAAAATCAACTCTTAACTCTGAAGACTGTGAAGGCTTCTGAAAACACATGTAACCCCCCCCCCAGAAATAAATAAACAATGATCAACAATAAAAATACTAGACTCTTAACTCTGACGGCAGGTAAGAGTTCAGAGACCATGTGCAAACTCCCCCTCCACCTCCCCAGAAAGGAGTAAATAATAATCAACAATAAAAAAAATAAACTCTTTACTCTGACGGCAGGTAAGAGTTCAGAGAACACATGTAAACTCCCCCTCCACCTCCCCAGAAAGGAATAAATAATAATCAACAGTAAAAAAACAGAACTCTTTACTCTGACGGCAGTTAAGAGTTCAGAGAACACATGTAAACCACCCCTCCCCACCACAGATATTAATAAGTAATGATCAACAATAAAAAAACTCAACTCTTAACTCTGACGGCAGGTGAGTGTTCAGAGAACAAATGGACCCTCCTCTCTTCCCCAGAAATGAATAAATAATGATCAACAATAAAAAAACTGAACTCTTAACTCTAACGGCAGTTAAGAGTTCAGAGAACACATGTGACCCTCCCCCTCCCCAGAAATGAATAAATAATAATCAACAATAAAAAAACTGAACT
>NW_021680435.1:1488467-1534808 GCF_001412515.2 Diachasma alloeum | reverse complement strand
CCTCCCCACCACAGATATTAATAAGTAATGATCAACAATAAAAAAACTCAACTCTTAACTCTGACGGCAGGTGAGTGTTCAGAGAACAAATGGACCCTCCTCTCTTCCCCAGAAATGAATAAATAATGATCAACAATAAAAAAACTCAACTCTTAACTCTGACGGCAGGTGAGTGTTCAGAGAACAAATGGACCCTCCTCTCTTCCCCAGAAATGAATAAATAATGATCAACAATAAAAATACTGGACTCTTAACTCTGAGGACTATTAAGAGTTCAGAGATACCCCTAAAATCCGACATAGAATCCGACATAACCCCAACTCTGACCGAACTCTGAACTTTCTCTGAAATTGTGGAAATATTCAAGAGTTCAACTCTGAAGTCAGTCCGCTAGGGGCGGTCTGAGACATCGAGCTTTTATTAGTATATTTATCATTTGTTCTCTCCCTTGAGTATACAGGGGACAATACCACAGAACGTGATCTATGCCTTGTGTCTCAGTATTGTCTCCACAAGCATTCCGGGCTGTTTACCATTTTTATGTCATACAGGGATTTATTCAGATGGTAATGATTTGTTCTGGCCCTATCAACCCAGACGAGCTCTCTAGGAATTTTTCTTCTCATGTACCAGGGGACGCTTCTGCTTGACCCTTAGTTTTGACTCATTCGATTTCAGAAACATTGGAAACGTTTCAAAACTCAAAATACCTCGGCCTTCCAGTAGTTGCAAAGTGAAAGAGGCACAGAGGAATCCGATGCCTCGACTTTAAGGGTATTATGGCGGGGTCCAAGCTGAAAAAAAAAAGCAGAGAATTCAATGAAAATTGCTTAACAGATTATTCGATCCATTTGAAAGCCGCGTGCAAAATGTCAAGACCCCTACTTAAACAATAATAATGGGAATAATTTTTGAAGTTGCTACTTATACCCGCAGTTGAATGGGGCATAGGTAATTTATGTGAATTTCCTACGTTATCGATAGATCAATAACGACGGAAAAGCACTAAAATTACCGATGCCCCATTCAACCGCGTGTATAAGTAGCAACTTCAAAAATTATTCCCATTATTATTGTTTAAGTAGGGGTCTTGACATTTTGCACGCGGCTTTCAAATGGATCGAATAATCTGTTAAGCAATTTTCATTGAATTCTCTGCTTTTTTTTTTCAGCTTGGACCCCGCCATAATACCCTTAAAGTCGAGGCATCGGATTCCTCTGTGCCTCTTTCACTTTGCAACTACTGGAAGGCCGAGGTATTTTGAGTTTTGAAANCCGCTGTCACCCAATTTAAGAAAAATTCTTGTAAACCCGCAATTTACAAAAAATTGTACACAACTCGTGGTAAATCTTTTCGACGAGTAGTTACAATGCTCGCTTTTCACTCGACCAAACCTCACAGTTGAAAAAATAGTATTTCGGAACGAGCTAAAAAATATTTTTTCACGAGTTACGAACAATATTTTTCATCACAATGTGGCGGAAATTCCACTTTTCGTCACAGCGTGATGAAATAGTACACTAGAGTAATAGTAGAAATTTCGTTTTCGACGAATGTGAAGTTTACAGACCGGAGTCGAAGGCGAGGTACGAAGTCACATTCGTTGAAAACGAAGTTTATGCCCGAGTGATCTATAATATTTTATGTCGCACTGTGCAGAAAATATAGATCCATAGAATATTATAGACATTGCACGGCGCGACATAAACGTAATTTACCGACTCAGTAGATAAATAGTAGTAAGAGGAAGAAGAAGAAGAAGACAGGACAACTGAGAGTTGAGATGAATCCGATTGAGACCTTTGGACCTTTGTATTATGTACTTTAATTAATAAAGATCTTCATTATTACTTTGAAAATAAAAATCGAGTGTTAAGTGTGTTCAATTATAATTTCTAACATATGCGATTGCAGCCGTCATATTCACCAGAAAAATTTTTTCGGTCTAATGATGAAATTTACTATTATATCATTGGGGCGAAGAAATTTTTTTTGACGAATATGAGGTTGCAGGGCGAGCTGAAGGCGAGTTCTGCATTTGTATTCACCAGAAAAGTTTGTTCAGCTCTCGGTTCGTGAAGCCTCACGTCGTGACAAGAGGAACATTTTTCATTTCAACTATTTGTTATTTTGTTTTTGTTATTCCTACCTTATTCCTTAGTTTTCGAGCAAGCTGGGTTTCTACAATTAAACTGTTAATAACGTTTTTTGCATCGCTTGTTGGCAAAAGGACCTTCAAATTCGGATTCTACGCACCAAAAAATAAAAGAAAAACAACTCAATCCGGAACTCTCACAATGGATACAAAATGGTAGGGGAGGTTGGGGTAAAATGGACACTTTTGACTTTTTTTGAAAAATTAATGACGGGTTGAAATGTTAATAAAATTTAATCATTTTTTCTTTCAATACAAAGAACAATTCTTTCCCTTTGTGATGAGCCTAAACTGAGCTCTATCGATACATTTGTTCCTGAGTTATGAATTATTTTTAAAAAGTCCAGTGTCCATTTTACCCTACCCTCCCCTACCTAGCATATAGACTCTAGCATGCAATTTGTTTTTCAATTTTTTATCTTCAGCTCAGCTTTCTCCATATTAGATTATTTCGATTCGACACTATCCAGGATGTTCTCATTAGAGTTTTGGATTAGAATCCGA
This sequence comes from Diachasma alloeum, assembly GCF_001412515.2. NCBI lineage: Eukaryota > Metazoa > Arthropoda > Insecta > Hymenoptera > Braconidae > Diachasma > Diachasma alloeum. The sequence goes on along the minus strand of NW_021680435.1, from coordinate 1,532,148 downwards.
TCAAGATCTTATATAAGTGTCTGGATTCGATGAGGCTCAGTCAGTGTTGGTCGATCCTGTCATATCAAACCATGACTCGATCCGAATCGCATCTGATATGAAGAAGACAGATCAGATCTCGAGATGCCGATGAGTTTTGGATCTAAACAAGTGTTTCAGTGTTGATCCAAAACTGATCAATATCAGAGGTTTTATTGATCTGGGTAAGACCGAACAAAATTCTGTTTTCCAACCGTAAAATGGAGCAGCTCCAGCATGAAGTTGACCTCCAACAGTAACAGATGCCGCCACCGTACACTTGTTCCAAAACCCTTTTTCTTTTCATTCCACTTCCAAGAACGCGTGTACACCACGGTCGCTTGACACGGGAATAATGACACGCCGCGCATGATGTGAACTTTGAAGCCGGTCGAAATGTATACGGAAACCCCCGTCGAAAATTCACAACTATAAATTCATTAATTAGTCGATTGAAGTAAATGTGTCGCATAATCTCCCAAATTAATGAGACTACTGTGTAAAATTAATTGTTGGTGGTACTTGCCATTGAGAATTAAACGCGAGTACTAGCAGTCAGTACATTTGGCCAGCTGGACGTATAACATTCTCGGTTGCGCACCGAGAATCTATCGTGTCAACGCGAGGTTTAACCTCGTTCCCTGCATTCACGTTAATGATATAAATTAATCGGTGCTTTTCGTGTTATTTAATTACCCGTGATAGTTCAATCTTTCCCCTATTTCACCAGGATTCGAGAAATTTTAAATATTGGAAGCTCGAGAGCACGCTGTATACCGCAGTGAAGTGGTTGGCGTCTTCCATCGCGAATTTCTGTGACTAGCTGTGCAAAGAAAAATTTCAAACCATGCCAACGAGAAGTGGAGCCAATGTACATTTGGTACTACCGCCTCATTATCTTCATGAATTACCAGCACAGGCTGAGGAGAGACTTTCCAAGATTTTTCAACAATTGGACATTGATGGAAACGGAAGGATCGATGTGCATGATCTGGCACAAGCTCTCCACCAAGTTGGCGTTCATAAACGATACGCCGAGGTATATTTACATGTTTCTTCATTTATTGAATGAATGATCCATTTGAAAATTGACAGTGAGTCAATTGAAAATCTTTCTAAATGTCATTTTGAAGGAATTTTAGAATTTTATGGAATTATTTTTCAAATTGACTAACCGCATTAGGATTCACTTTGACCTCATTTTCGTCTCCACGCATTTGACCTTGCCTTTATTTCGCACTCAGGCATCATCGTAGTCAACGCTTTCACTCGTTGTATTCTTGAATTTCCTTTGCTATTATTTAGGGATTCATTTATTGAATCTGGATGAATACACAGAAAACAAGTGGGAAATTGCTCTTGTATTGTATATAGTGTAGTTATTTTTGTTAATAAATTATCAGTATGCTTCCGAATGATTATTTTGCACATCATTTCCCTCTATCATGTATAATTCATTGTTTATTTCATTTTATTAAATTAAATAAGATTTCCTTTTACTTAATTCTGTCAGATTTTCACCTTAGTTGAATGTTATCAGCATCATTATTCTTTTTTCGTCTATACAACCGATTGTCTTTTTCATCACAGTTCTATCTCTCCCCTCACCCCTTCGATAAAATATTAATAGAAAAATTTTATTTGCACATACTTGAATGAATTTGAAACATCAAGCTCACTTTCATGAAAAATTCATGAAATTTATGAGAAATTCTCAATTTTCAACAATCATCATAAAAATCAAATCAACCAATATGGCTATCGTAATCACCTTTTAACTTCCAGTTAATGGCATTAAAACAAACATTTTAAGCTAGGACTGAATTTATTTGAAACATGATATCCAATGATATCCCCGGAATTCTGATTTTCAAAAATACAAAATTTTTACAATTTTTCGAATAAATCAACGTAACGATTATTGCTATCGCCTTCATCTTCCAACTCGGTAAAAGGGACATCGAAACAAATTTTTTAAGTCAACATTCAATAAATTTCTCATAATTAAAAAAAAATCGATTAATTAAATTTTAATTAACGGCGATCGATAGGGCTCAACAATACCTACATTTGAAATAACATAGTATTTTTATTGTATTTTTCCGGCCTGTTGCGATGGGGTTTTTTACTCGTGTAGCGTTGGCCTCCAAGCCGTAGGCGAGGAGTGGCCAACCACACGAGTAAAAAAACCCCATCGCAACAGCCCAGGAACAATATTTTTCTGTAGTGATTTTCAAGTTTTCGAGTTTGGGAAGTACGTAATACCAATTCCCAGACGAGAAATCGTGAGAAGCAGTACAGAAATAGTTATTTTCATCACAAGGTCCACAAAGTATTTTCTGACGAATGTGGCTTTGTAGGCTCGAATGTAGGCTCGCCTTCGGCTCGGCCTATAATCACATTCGTCAGAAAATACTTTTGGACCGTGTGATGAATGCAATTTTTCGTCAGAAGGGCCGTAAACCGCGATCAAACCGAGCGAAGCGAGGTTAGAATCGCGGTTTACCGGGTCTTCTCACGAAAAGTGCATTTTCGAACTGTTTGGATCATAATGGGTCGACATAACACAAAAAATTCAAAACTTAAATTTGAACGATTACAATGCTTCGTATTTTTATGACTATTCATTTTATTATATGACTATTCATTTTTCCTAAGTTTCTTATTTTCTAGAGAGAAGAATTTCAATTAATTTTTTAATATTGATAATTATTGAAGGAGTTTACTCAAGATCATAACTAACATGATCATCTTCTAGAGCAATATAATTTACGTAATTGAAACCTAATGATGATTGCCTGGGAATGACTCGACCGGAGAAATACGGTATTGAAAAAAGAAATATTTCTCTCAAGTAAATGGATATTTGGCAAAAATAATTTTTATTCTCAGTATAGGCTAATACAAGGGAAATTAGGGTATTAAATCGTCAGGGAGCATTTTCGTGGAAGGTCCTGAGCGTTATTATGTGGAGATTGTTATTTCATGTGGGAGGATGGGATGCATTTTTGCAGCACAGAAGTAGAATAGTGTAATGGTATTCCATTAGAGCATTCGTAGCCTTCACCCTTCAATTGTCGTCTCGGACGATTTTTAAATTGTATTTTGTAAGGTTTCACTGAGGCCGACGTCTACTGAATGATGGGGGGTAATTGTCGATGACATTAGTGGTGACAAGTAATGTTGTAGATTTCTTATCTTGTCTACTTTCTGCGTCCGAATGGAAGCATTGCAATCCTTTGATTTTCGCATTCTCTAATTTCGATTGGAAATTATGTAGAATGGTCTGAAACGTAAAAATACGAAGTTTGGCGACCATATTTGTATGTGACCACATCCACCACCACCTTCCCGGTGGTCAATTTTTAGAAAATTACGTAATTGAGTGACTAAAGTAGTTCCAAAAAATCTTAAATTTTGTCAGATTATAGGTCTTAATCAGGGCTATCTGTGTGCAAAATTTCAGGCCGATCGATCTAATAGTTTTGGAGAAAAAGCGATTCATTTTTGAGTCGTTTTCCCCAAATATCTTCAAAACTAGAAGACTGATTTCGATTTTTTTGTTTTCAAAATATTCGTTTCGAAGTCTTCTATCTAAATGAATCAAAACATATATACCAGTTCATACAAAGTTTTCGAGATATTTCTGTTTTTCCGGAAAACAATTTTTTTCATAAAAAAATTTGGTATCACTAGCTTGTGCAAAAATCGAGATGTCAACTTGAAATTTGGACAGAAAATATACAATGGGTATACCCGCTCATATGAAGTATTCGAAACATTGAAATTTTGATAGCACTCATGGAGGTGGCAGTAACCACCTGAAATTTTTGCTGCTAGTTAGTGTTATAAAGCTATAAACTTTTGTAATATTTCAGACCATTCGGACGCCCATCATCAATATATTGATGGCGAAAAAATAAATAAGACATCACTCAGTGACATCCTCACTGATAAGCGTTGGAATTTTTCAAAAAAATCCAGTACCTTTCTTTATTAATCCGCATAAAATTTCTTTTTCTTGCGTTTCACGTATTGATTTCCAAATTTTCAATATCAAAATGCAAAAAAAAGTGCCACGAAATAGTCAATTGTGATAATAAGAATTTGAAAATAATAAAAATAACTTATTTTCATCACTCGTGCTATTTTAGAAATTCCTGCAAGAGTCTGACAGCACCAAAAGCGGTGACATAAGTCTAGCTGAATTCATTCACTACGTTATAGAGCATGAAAAAAAACTTCGTCTACAGTTCACGCATCTCGACAAAAATAAAGATGGTAAGTATTGTGTTCGTCACTTGTTTAACATATTATCAGTCTGGCTGTATAGAAGCACCTGACACTTCTAGGACGCATGAGAGATGCACAATACGAGCCATAAATTATGTACAGAATGTATCAAAATATCATTGAAGTTGTAAAACGGTTAGACTCACATCTCGAACTCATCTTTCTCACTTTTGAGTCATCTCTCATACAGAATCGCCGAAAGAGGCTGCATGACTTTTTTTTCATCTCCACATTCCCTAGAAAAACTTTCTCATCGAAAGTTCACTACATAAATTTAAAAAGATAACTACCATCATTTATTTGGTGATTAATCTTTTATAACGTGTCTATCTTTCCCTCCGAAATTGTAAGTTTCATTCAATTCTCATATAATATGTGTTCAGTTATTGGAAGAGAAAACTGTTGATGCACCGAAGAAAAATATAATAATTGATTCTTGAGAAGAAAGAAATGCTTGTTGATGGAACTTCTACAAGAAGAATAATAAAATATATAACTGGAAGAAAAAGAAGTTCATGGAGGTTCAAAATAAATTTACCAACACTCCTCCAGTGTCCCACTTTTTTCATACAATTACTTACTTTCCCTTATCTGTATAACCCCGTTTTCAGGTAAAATTGATCTGGAGGAGTTGATAAGTTCCTTCAATAAGGATCTGGGAATAAAAATGGACAGAGCTGAAGCAACAAAATTACTGCAAAGGTAAATATCCATAAATGGTGTAAATACTGCCATGGCAGATGATCACCAGTTTATCAGGAGTTTAATTGTATTTTAATTCCAGGATGGATCGAGATGGGAGCTTAAGTATAAGTTTCAATGAATGGCGAGATTTTCTGCTCTATGCACCAAGCGATGACATTCATGCACTCATCACATATTGGCGACACTCTACGGTGAGTTGACAATCATGTATGATCGTCATCCGATTAAACCCACGAGTTTATGGGAATTACGTCATGAGAATTTTATGCATCATGTGATGATATCAAATAATAGATTGTAATTGACAATCTTCTATGCTCGTTTACCATTAATTTCATTTAAAGTGAAACTTATCCTACTAAAACTAACGCTAATGGTTCTAGTTGAAACATGGAAAGGAAAATAATATTATAAAGGTAGTATGAAAATAATACTTGAAGGGATACGTTCGTGAAATTTAAGTCTTCACTGGGACTTGGGACCCACTGAACAGTTTGTGATATATAGCGAAATATGGGAATAACTATGGAAAATCGTGGACCCGCACGATTTCACCCCGTACAACCACGAAAAACTTCATTTTTTCCTGTTTTTACCTTCAAAATGCTCCTTGCGCCGTAGTTTTCATACGATTTTAGTTTTATTTCAAATGTTCGTTACTCTCCAAACAATAAAGTTAAACATCTGTTTTACTTTATTTGCAATAGATCATGAATTATCTCTTAATTATGAATTTATATAGCGGTCCACATCTTTGTGACGTCATAGGAAATGATTGGATGGGATTTGAATGAGGTAGGAAGGAAATCGGGATTATTCTCAATATGAATGACCAAAAAATTTTTACTGTAAAAAAATGAAAAATGAATTTTGAATTTCATAAATTTTCTTTTGGCAGGCACCCTTTCGCTTTAACCTGCCATTTCTTTCGTTCACAAAAATTAGATTAGGCATGATTACAATGCTCAATTACTAAAAATCATGAATTTTTAGTCCTACTCTAGAGACGCGAAAAATTGATGAAATTCAAAATTCATTTATTGATGACTTATTGCGAACAAAGTATAACGTATGTTCAACTTTATTTTTTGGAGTGTAACAAACATTTTAAAAAAGCTAAAATCGTATGAAAATTACGGCGTAAGAAGCATTTTGAAGGTAAAAACAGTAAAAAATGAAGTCTTTCGTGGTTATACGGGGCAAAATCGATCGGGTCCGCGATTTTCTCTAGTTATTCCCATATTCCGTCATATATCACAAACTGTTCAATTCCGTCATATATCACAAACTGTTAACCGGTACAAAAAGGCCTTCCATTATAGAAAAAAGGTGAAGAGATGGATGGAAAAATAGGCTATAAAGATTTATGAGAATAATTTACCCTCTACAGGGCGCATTCAAAGGCAAACAAATTTTACGAAACCGCTTAAAAATACAATTGGAGATATTTTCTTATCATATGGACAAATTTTTTCCCTCAGAATACGCATGAGGACTCGATTATAAACTCAAATAGGTGTTCTCTTAACAACTGTGGGGATGGTATGGATGTAAGGTAACATCCAGATGAGGTAGATTCAGTAGCGCAGCGGTAAAACGGTTTAAGTCGATTTTGATTATTAGTCAGTTTGCAATAAATATCTTGGAATTTAAGGCAAATAGCAAAATTTTTCTTATAACCTTTTCTGTAGATCGAATTGAGAGCTACTAAAAAGGTCACGATGAAAATTTCGCTATCTCCCTTAGATTCGGAGATATTCTCCGAAAATTCAGCTAAGCGCGAAGTCGACTTAAACCGTTTTACCGCTTCGTTATTGAATCGTATTTATAAGATGAAAAATAAGGAAACTTTGGAGCACTCGAGACTTATACATGAATATAAAAAACAAGTCTTTGCTGGAATTTAGAGATAGACAAGTTCATTTTAGCGTTTTGAAATTGCGTTCCCTCGAAAAAATTTCCGAAACACTGTATGGCATTAGAATGAACGGTTGATTTGAAAAAGTTGAAAGAAATTGACCAGAAAAATCACCTGGAAAAGAATTACAGAAAATTACTAGTATATTTGTAATCTAGAGAGGCAAAACAAGGAAGTCATGCGGACCAAAGGCGAAGGTGGTAAGCACGCTGTTTTCCGCCCGCCATGATGAAAAAAAAAATATCGCCTCAACGTTTACAAGCAAAAACGAATATTTGTAATTGGCATGGTGAAGTATTCTTCAATGCCACGTTTCCACGTGCTGTTCACACACGACAAGATAATACCCACCATAATCTCACCAATGATAAGTCTCATAACATTTTAGCTAACACTCTTTTATAAAACCAACTGGCAGCATTGTATTCGTCGAAGGCGAGGGCTCGTCCGATAACCGGAGTGATGCTTCTCTCATTTTCCTTTTTTTCCCATCATTTCCCACCCCACCAAATAACTTCTCCCCACCATCGGAAAAAGTCGAGTTGTCCGCGTACCTCCCTATGAAATGACCTTGATACCCAGCTGTTCTCCTTTACCAGCTGGCTCTTGTTCTCTCTGCATGCGGATCAAGCATGCGCAATCCTCGAGTGCGATATCTCGAAGATTTTCCCGAAATCAGTAGAACGTTCACTGTTCAATCCTCTCTACAATTGTGACTTTTTGAATGATCATCCCTCCTTAGTCATATAAAAATACCTCATCATGCCTGAAGATAGATTCAATGTCATTTCTTGGATTAAATCGATTTTGGAAAAACAAGTAAGGGTTCTTTGAGAATATATCACCTACAATAGAGAAAATTGCTTCAGGCTGTTACATCACGCACTCTAGATCTTTGAAAATACTTGCGCTAATGAATCTCGAGTGCTTTTCCATGGATATTAGATGTTTTTTTTAGAAACTTTGAATAGATAGCAACGAAAGTGGTGATTTCAGCATTGATCGAAGTACAGCACCCAAGGATACTGAATACAATTTGAGTTCTTCAAAATGCCTCAAAGGTCTTGCAGATGCATGCTATATAATACATTTTCCGTATGGTTTTCGTACATTCTACGTCACAATTTTGTGATTAAAACCTTAGAGATAGTGTTATCCATAGAAAAATATGTATTGAGACCATGGTGCAATGAGAGAGTGCCAATTGACGCATATCTGTGCCACATTAGTTTTCCACGACACAATGAACTTTGCGTGTTTATGACTCATCTCCTTTGGATTCCATTTTCCAATTTGTGATTTAGCAATGAAGATTAATCGTTGAATAAATCCTTTCTATTTCGACATTTCGTCACGTTAAATAACAGAACAAACTGTTGTTTCTTCTACTATTAACGATTTTATTGCAAAAATTTTAACGCTCATTATTGGATTATGTGTAGGAATACTCAATAAAAACACATTAGTTTTATTCTTCAAAGTAAAACTCTTTAATGATCGCACGCAGAAGGTATATCTTTCTCCAACGAAGTCTCTAGGACGACTAACTAAAAGTCATGAGAGTTTTCACTCTCTGGACCCATTTGACAAAAGGCCCTTGTTTCAATTTTCTTCAGCCTCTCCTTTGTGACTCACCATGAGGACTGTTTTTCTTCACGTCTCTATTTTCTAAGAAAAGCCATAAATGTCACCCTGAGTGTTTGGGTGGAAAAGAGAAAATGTTTAACTAAACTAAGAAATTAATTTTTGTATTCAGGCATGAATTCCAACACTCATTGTCTGTGTGACAACAGCCATAAAACAAATCATCCTAATCTCCGTTGCAGGAGAGATAGAGAATAAAAAAAATGAATATAGAACAGTTATATTGATGAGATTATGCACATGTCTGCAAGGTTCATTAATCCTTCTTTATCGTCCGTTTACTATTGAGTGCAGTTATTAACTAATATGAGAATTATCAGCCAGACAGGCTCAACGGATAACCTGGGAAAAAATGGGAGAAAAAACATCTTGAAAGATAGTCGACCGTTCTCCTACTCAGCCATACGAAGAACGGTGAAGGAAGGGGTTTCGTTAATATGAAATTCAACTCTTGAGGTCAACCACTGATTGCGGGGAGCATTTGGCGACCCTCGGACTATCAAGGTCTTTACCAATTCTATCCAGTGCGACCAGGTTCACGGCGGATCTGATGCGCAACAATGTTCGTTGTGATTGGAACAGCCTGACACCAGCATTGCGTTTTGGTAGAGCAGATAGCGAATTGAATTCAAAATTCTTTTAAGTGAATTACTTTCTGTAAAATGTTAATCATTGAATACTCATACTTGCCATGTTGACACGAGAGCATGTGTAGAATGAAAAACATGTGGGGTCTTCCTGTTATCATTTCTGATATGATTACGCACATTGCGAGCCAGCGGAGGCAAAGTTTCTTTTTAAAAAAAATGGAATAATGTACACTCTGATGTTGGATTCACTATAGAATTTCAGGGAAATGATCCTCGATGGTCTCTAATAAATTCTATCTAGGTTCAAGAGTCCATGAAAAAGATGGATGCAATATCTCCGGCTTTCTTGTGAAATAAATCGCCCAGTTTCATCAGCTTAGGCCGAAGAATGACGTCATGAGGTGTAAATGTAATGAAGCGTGTGTGGAGCATGTTGGCGTGTACATTGGTCGCTGCATTTGAAATTTTCACTGATAGATTTGTGAGAAGTTCTTCTGAGATAAATAGCTTAAGATGTACTGTCATTCTGGTATATGGAAGTCAAAATCATTGTCGGGCTCTGCAGGAAACTTTTTGATAAAAATTTTTGGATTATGAACATATATTCTTTACTGTTGAAAAATTAGTTTCGGATTGACTGTTAAAAATTTTTGTCTGAATTTTCCGTGCCAAATTTCGGAAATTTTGATCGCGTTCCAATTCCACTGAAATTTCAGAAAATCTTGTCATTGAAAATTCAGAATTTAGTGAAAAAATCAAACAGCACGATAAATTTCCGTTTAATTTTTCTCTGAAAATGGATAGAAAATCAAAAAATTCTGGTAAATATATTCTTAAATTTTTTTGGACAGTGACATTGAATGCGATTTAGGGGGAAAAATCATGAAATTTCACATTTCACTGAAAATTCAATGCAATTTGATACTGAATATTCATGTTAGATTGGAAATTCAAATAAATTAAGGAATTCTCGTCTTTATGTCCCTTAAAATTCTGGAATTTCACTGAGTTTTCTGTGAAACCTGAAATTTCATGATTTTTTTCTCCTTCAATCGCATTCGGTGTCACTGTCCTGAAAATTGATAGTCAACTGTCCATGAAATTTCATTTTTTTTCTATCAGTGTATGAGAATTTCACAGCTGGAGCCGGCGTACTTAGTTACCTAGCTTTTCCGTGTTATTACATTGTTTCAATATTTTGCCCAACACATAAATGCTGCAACAGAAAAGAACCGGAAAATCAGAAGCAAAGTTTTTCCGGGATTTTTTATTACATTTTCGTGGAACTTCGTTTCCATGAAATTCTGATTGTATTCATACAATAGGAAAGATAAGATAAACCGGAATGAGGAAATTCCACTTAGATCTCGATTCTCGATTAATATTTTCGATGGACGAGCTCATATCGTCGTCGTCGAGCCATAGGAAAGTAGAGTTCTACAGTTTCACAGTGGCGATATAAGAATAATGAAAGGTACAAAGATATTCTTTAAAAATGACCTCAAAATTGAGTTGCCTTGCCTCGTTTGACCACTTTGCTACTGATTTACATATTAAATTTCCAATATTTCTGATGATTTCACTTTACATAGCATAATATCAAGACAAATTGGATGAGGATATAAGGAATTATTCTAAGAATGTTAGATTTATGCCGATTATATCAGTGAATGAATTGTCTTTTATCTCATTGACTTTTCTAGACATGGACTTGTATTTCCTCCATATCTGGAAAGAAAGTCAATGTATGCATCGACATTCTGAGATTTTCATGTTACATAAACTTGCGAAACAACAAAATGGCCAGTTCTCATACGCACAAATAAACAACATCGCAGATATTATCATGATATGTTTACATTGAGTATTCTTCAATTGTTCAATCCAGTGTTATTCCTCTAGTAATTAAACAGTTGTGGAGAAAATGTCATTTCAATTAATTCATGAAACATCAGTGCTAAATGCAGGTGAGGGTGGAGCAATATGGATATATTGGGTAAAATAGACACTCAAAAAATTTGCAAAAAAAATAATTTTTTTCGACGGCAAATGGAAAAAATTCAAATTTTCGAAAATTGTTTCATTGGGCACTACGGACACCTGATAAATCCGCATATGGTGGACTAAAATAGACACTAGGATGGCTCATATGTAAAAAAAATTGAATTTCATAATTTTCGTGTTTGATAAGGATAACCAAAGACATGGAAAGTACATGTGAATTTTTTCAAAAGTTTTGAATCATTTTTCAAGGTTGCGCCGCGTAGTTTTATTTCTTATGGACTTTTACACGCATCGTAGAGATCGAATGTGTCAATAATTTTTTAAAGACTCAATTATTACATCCCTCGGTGTTTCCCCTCCGTGAACCGTTCAGAGGGAGGTTTAAGAACAGAATTAATTTTTGTCTGAACAGAAAACTTATTACTTATCAAAATGAAAATCCTCATTTCTACTCAATTCAGTGATTTTTAGACGCCTCTAGCACGCTGGGTATCTGGCCGTTTTTCATCCCGATTCGGTTGATGGATTATGAAACTATCTGACAATAATTCAAAGAAAAAAATTTTGTTCCCCACCAATTGAATTCTGAAAAAAATGCGAAAGATAATTCCTAAATTTCCAGTAAAGACAGGTGTCCGGCTCATGCGGTGCTTTTACAACGGTCGTAAGCACAGAAATTGAGCCTAGGCAAAAAATTTGACCTGCCGAACTAACCTGCGCTGGGAAGGGACTGAACTCGCATCGTAGAGCTGCTTTAAAATTTAGCTGAAATTTTGTATATAGTTTTCATGTTTTCGGATGATGCATCCATAAAAAAACGATAATAAAAGAGGAAAACTTTCTATGATGACTATAGTGCGTCAGTATTACGCTTCAGGCGGCAGAAGGGGGCAAGGAAAATCCACGATAATGTCAGGGAGTGATGAAAGAGGGGATTCCGTTTATTAGGCCAGAAAAATTGTTCTTCAATATTTCATGTATCAAGTTTTTNCCATAAAAAAACGATAATAAAAGAGGAAAACTTTCTATGATGACTATAGTGCGTCAGTATTACGCTTCAGGCGGCAGAAGGGGGCAAGGAAAATCCACGATAATGTCAGAGAGTGATGAAAGAGGGGATTCCGTTTATTAGGCCAGAAAAATTGTTCTTCAATATTTCATGTATCAAGTTTTTAATAACTATTTTAACTATTTTTGATATATTGAGAATTTTATATTTTCCATATATTTGAAAGAAGTGTCAACTATATTTGTAACAAAAAAGACTTTAGACAAGTCTAATTTAATCCGAAGGAATCCTGGGAGTGTTTATTCAACTCAGAAGGTCAATTATACTTATTTCTTTCAACTCTATTTTATATCATTATTTTTCGAACCATTTTAATTAATTTCATACGTTTTCCTTCAGATTAAAACAATATATTTTGCCCATGACGGCTATCCAATTCTCAATATATCCAGAATAATCAAAGGCTAAAGAATACAAAAAAAAACAAAGAAGGCGAAGTTTTTAAAAAATTGTCACATGGAATGTTGAAGGATTATTTCGCTGATCTAATGAATGAAATCTTCTTTCACCACTCCTTGACATTAGTGTGGGTTTGCCTTACCCCCATTCTACCAACTGTAGCGCTACTGACGAACCAGTTATGACAGGTTTGTCCTTTATTATCATTCTTTTATGAATGAATCATGCAAAAACATGGAAACTATTTACAAAATTTCATCTAAATGTTACAAAATATCGGTCGGTATATAAGAAAAAAAGCCACTAGTACTTCCATTTTTTAATAATATTTATAAACTAATTGAAATTACTAGCTCAGGACATGATTAAACAAGAAAACACCTAAGACAAAAAATGTAGAACTTTTTGAGAACTTTGAAAATAAATTTTATAAAAAATTGAAAAAAAGTTGATCATTTTCTCGCAAATCAGTAAAAAGGCCTTTGAAAGGTTTTTTAAGTGTTTCTCTTATATGCGCCCCACTCGAAATGGAAAAAACCATTGAAAAAATTGTATCTACGTGTCAATATCTATCCATTAAAAAAACATTAGTTACTAGTACCTTAACAATAGGTTTCTCCGTTTCTAAAGCCTTTTCCGGGTACTGTTTGCAACTGTAAGATACATATTACCTGGGTGACACACCCGAACCCTCACTCGGAGCCATACTTACTACTTGACACGGGTGTATCATGTATCATTGAGGATATTTAACTTCTACGTCAAAAATGTCAGTCAAACTTTAAACACAGCGCAACCATCAAAATGCAGTTTAAAAATATGGAAAAATTCACAGGGGTATTTTATCAACTGAAGAATCATTTTTTGAGGCGAAATCGGAAATATTCAGGAATACCCGTAAAATAGGCCACTCTAATGGACGCTCAAAAAACTTTCAAAAAAATTCACTAATCGAAATTTTCAAAATTGCTTCCTGGCAAAGTCCGCAACCGAAAAATTATTCAAGAGTAGGGTAAAATGGACACCCGAAAAAGTTGGTCGTATTCAACTTTTAATCAAAAAAATTTTCAACATACATTTTCCAACAGATCCATGTCGGTATATGTTTATACAGAGAAATTGGAGTTGGAAGCGATATTAACAAATAAACTTCAACTGTATTGAATTTTACATAGAAATTTGAAACATAGAATTGAAAATTTGAAACATAGAGGAGCTTTGGATTTCCTGTTTTATTATTGAAATCACTTTGACATTTTTTTTTTTCAGTGAACAATTGCACGCCCTACACAACTGACCTTTTGTCCATTTGCAAAATTTGTAAGATGGCTACATTTATATTCACAAAGAAAATTACCAAAAAACAATGGGGGAGGGGAGGATAAATGAGCAAAGAAAAATTTGGGTTACTACCCCCCCCCCCCCCCCGACNTACCCCCCCCCCCCCCCCCCTCCCCCCGACAAAAGTCAACACAGAGTTTTCTTTTCAATCTGAAAATCGCAGTCATGACTAGTGTTTCAGAAATTGAATAAGATTCTTGAAACAAAAAATTCAGGGAGAAATCGAAGTATCCATTTTACCCCGTTTTTGTTTTACCTTACAACTCCTACGACGCAGTCTTATGACAATGTGTTTGTTTTTATAACCTTCAAATGAAGTCGGAACAGTAGATTTGATCCAATTTAACTCATTATTTAAATTTGGGGTCAATATTGCCCCACCCTCCCCTGTAGCTTCCATTTCTTCAGTCGTATTTGTTCTCAACCTAGGATTTGGAAGCAAGGTTAATTCAACTCGAAACGTTCAGTGGATCGAAACCGTGCATGAACTATCCAGAAGTTTCGGCTCAAGTGACGTCAATTGCTAGCGCGTCAAAATAATTGAATGCATTGAGGATGGTTGATGTTATGAAGCCATCAAAGAAATTCAAACATTCTAGCCTTTTTGTGGACTCTGAACCTACTGGAAGCGAGGGAATAATATCAATAGAACTTATCGCTGTAAAAAATTGAACAACAACATGCATTCAATCATGCACATTGTGACTCTTCCAAAAATTATTCATTGTAAAAATTACGTGATACAAGGAGTTACCGAGTTATCCGAATTAAGATTTTCTGATCCACTCAAATCTCAAGGTCAATTCAAATTCATTTTAAAATGTTTGCAGTTAATCATTAACTGATTAGAACCAAGAATAAAAATATCAACTTTAATTGTTAAGCTTTTAGAATATTTTACTGAATTTAAAAACACTTGAAATTATCTCCCATAAGCAAATTCTTTAAAGTTATTAAACTGAATTTATCACTCTGAAGATGTTTTGGCGAGCGCAAATTAATGTTTATTGAGAAATTAACGTCAATAAGATTACAGGCTTTCGTCTGATTGACTTCATTCTGGAGATAAATTTGCTTCATCCATTCTCAAATTATTGAATTACGAAAGTGAATGATTCAAACATTCATTTATGGGTAGAAAATGTACAACAACAATTTACACAAGTTTTATTGCGGTTAAGAAGATTTCATTGATAAATTCGAGAGTTGTAAAGGGTTCTCTACAATAGCATTACTGTCAACCACGGGAAATTTACTCCAAGAATAATAAAGACCCGTACAATATGATATAATATTTTAAGCCCTTTGGGAATTTGATCTTGTAGCAAAGTAATCACGAACTTGGGGGTAAGTCCATAATTAATGGCATAGTTTGAGGATCTTTCAAACTCAGAAAAAAATGTTACCACACGGAGAGAAATTCACTTCTAATACCACAAGAGCTTCAAAATTATCGAATATTTTCCGATAGGTTCGTCAAGTTTTTCAGGAAAAATTTGACTCCTTCGTTTGTTTGCAGGGAACCTTGAGGAAAATGCCCGATTAATTTTGAAGTCCTGTGGTATTCGGCGGATTATTTTTCCAATCCAAATGTCGGGCAATATAATTGGACTATGAGACGAAACTCACAATTGAGAAACGAAAATTGTATAATTAACACTCATTTCGAATAAAAATCCTCGAATTACCACAATTGAATTCCATCTGTCAGTTTGACGAGGGGTTAATTCGACTGCATGATGTTTTGTTTTTTATATAGCAACTACCAGAGAAAATTATCAAAAAATTATCAGTTGAAAACCCTGTAGCTTGTACCACGTGATGTCGAATGGGCCAATTATATTGCCCGCTATTTGGGTTGGAAAAATAATCAGTAAGCATTACGGAACAATTCACGTAATCCGCAATGGGGAATCGTTTCCCGGTAATTTTTATAGGAATAGCAGAGAAGAAATTTGAAACGTTCAGTGAATTTTCAGGTTCATCCGCATCACCGAACAAAGTACGAAATTGTCACGTAATTTTTCTCAAAGGAGTAAAATTTCACGGTAGGCGGAAAAAATAGACCAGGAAAAAAGAGCCCACACACCCGAAACGTGTTAAAACCCACCCAACTTAAAAATTTCCCTTGGTCTCTTTTTTCCATGGTCTATTTTTTCCGGGATTCAAATTTCACAGAAACTTCCCGAGTTATTATGCTTCCAAAATCAAAAATTCTTGAACGTTCAACATTTTTTATGAAGCTGGTGAGTTACTTCTACATTCCGTTCCGTAAAATTTCTCAATCATTGGGAAAAAACTACGGAACCACTTGTCCGCACAACGGTGAGTCATCAGATGGGTGGTTAATTTTTACGAAACAAATCGTGGAATTTACCTAGCGATTCGTACAATTTCAGTTGCGACTCACACTTTCTATTGAATTTGACTTCGCTCGCGGATTACGTTTCCAAACGCAATTTTTACGTTTTTTTCTGGAAATTTTTATTGAATTTTTCTCTCCGTGCAGGTTTCTCTTTCAATTCGTGAAATTCTCTACAGAGAGGTCTCTGGATAGTATGGATTTCTCTAAATCACCTGTTCCTGAAGATATCTACAAAATAATTAGTAGAGTCTGTGATTCACTTTTGAATCTGAATCGAATAAAATTCTTCCATTTTAACGCCAATAGAAAAATAGTAAAGTAGGCCGTCTTCGAACCAATTCTTAGAAATTTTCGAGTGTAGGGAAACATCAAATCTCTCAATTGAGTTGAAAAATTACCACCGCTCTGTCCTTTGGTACCCTCAGCCCCGTACCGTCTCAATCTTCTTTCCATATTTTGACAGTGGAGTAGAATAAAACAACAAAAATACCAGTGGAATCCCCCCGACTGGTATTCAAGCGATAAAACTTTTTTTCACCTCACCAATACGTGGGGTCTTGTGACGGTGACGTCGGTGTCGCGTACAGCCATATCTCTAGCAACTTGGTGGGGACTTCCCCAGTCACAATTTCAATTTCCAACTGGCGTTAACCGACCACTTGGAATTCTCGTTGTTTCTCAGTCTCGGTATCGGACTCCGACCACGCGCCTCGTAGGCCCACACGAAGGTCGTTATATTCAGTGAACTTCTCCACCTGTAGATTAGACCTTCGGGTCTCTCGTTTTCCTTTTACTTTTATCCAATTGACACTAGTATCGATCAATTGAATCCGATAAAGAAAAATGAGTGGTGCAGTAGTGTTAAATTCAAGCAGGCTCTTGGAACAGAGGAATGTTGGGAATGGGTGTCAAGTTTGTGGAGAATTTCTTCAAAGATACCATGAACTACTTCAAAGGGTATGTCGACATTTAACAGTGAAAGTGCGGTCGACTCATATCGACTTTAAAATAGATTTTTCGTAATAAAACAACGAATATTGGAGAAATATTTGTCCAATGAAGTGATAAAGAGCAGAAGATAAATGAGAGCTCATATCAGTCACTTTTCAAATATTTATAATACTAATACTAGTGAGGTGAGATTCACTGACCTACCGTTCACATTCCCCGGGAATAGAAATGTTGAGAGAGTTCGCTAAAACCATTACCTTAAGGATCCTTCACTTATTGGTGTTTACCAGCAAACTATTTGTCATTTGGTTTAAAAGTCGAGTAGTTTTCTGGATTTGGTTGAAAAATGAATGGCTTTCTTTGGTGACCCAAAATAGCGTCAGAGGTGTCTGCATGATGCTACATAGACGATGAGTCACGGTGAGGCTTGAACTTCCCGCCGAGCTCTCAGTAATGTGTGGACTTGTGAGATAAATCGAAATACACGTCATTGCAGCAACTTCGGAGGATTTGTATAATTGTTTGAGCCAGACTATGATTAATTATGCGCATTCCTTATCAACTAGTGGTCACGATCTACAGTGGCAAAAGGCCTTTTCCCGGTTGAAAATTTGCAAAAAATTTCTCTTGTCATTTTCACCTAGAGCCGATGATTACGGAAGTAATTCAGTAGTCAACAAACATCGTCATTAGATAATTTGACAACGAGTTCCTGCGGAAATACCCATAAATTATTTGTGACCAGTTGATGAAGATTTCACCTAGTGCTATAAACAAGGTCATTCCATTTACGTTATTCTTGATTAAAATTTTGAAATTGGTGAATGGCACTGAATGGTAGGAAATCAATCAATCAGCAATATCCTTTAGTCATATTTCAGAAATAAAAACCAGTGACATTCATTACAGTACACATACACTTACCAATACCAATGCAGTGAGACTCCAGACTTTGTTATCTGGCACCGCACACTTGTACTGTTCGATTATCACTCTAAGCGTTTGATTACGTTCGAGTTCCGTAGAGGAAGATTACAGCCTTGCTGATTTTTTCTCAATAGTTCCGCAGTTTCTGTGCCAAAAATTCTTGGCATTTAAAACGTTACTACCTGCAACTCTATTATATAAAACACACAATTTTGCAATTCTAATTCCGAAAAAACGTGGATTTACAGCAAAATTCTTGAACATTTGAGAAAATCTTTCGTATGCTAAATTATTCAAAAATCGTATAAAAATCGAATGCTTTGGTTTAGTAATGAGCAGGAATCTTTATTGATGACGCAGTCATCTTGTCATCGCATCTTGAATGTCAAAAAATAAATAAAAAATGTTTCGAGGCTCTTGGAAGATAGAAAGTATCCCAGATCCTCATGGTAATTTAACCAAACGTAGGCCCGATTTAAGAATGGAAACGTGAAAGCCAAGTTGGTAGTGGATGCGGTGGGAGCGAATTAAATATTTTTGATACTGACATTGGGCAGTGAGTCAAAAATTGAGCGGTTTTACCCTGGCGACGTGCCCGACTGTCGCTGCAGGTGCCCAGCGAATGCGTTAGAGGGATCATCCTCGTTTTCTATCTTGATGTGTATCATTTAGTTTTAATTGTCACAATTAACAATCCAGTCAGGGGTTTTTTGCTCGTTATGGATACGCTTGACAATATTGATAGTGATTTGATGCTGGAGATATGGGTGAAGTTAAGTATCAAGTTATGGGGAAAAAAAATATGTGAATTAGTTAAAGAAGACAAATAGTTGAGGGGACGATACATAAAAGGCATGAAAAGAGAATGCTGGTAAATCTTTTCAAACTGAAAACTAAATCATACCCAGACAGGAATAGCTGAGCATTTTTAAATCAATGTCATTCTAGAATTATCAATAATTACCAAGACTGCAGAAATACCAGAAAAACGCAGTAATTTATTCATTTCATCAGCAAATCGATTCCTAGTTTTCATTCCCTCGGTTGAATTGGAGTGCAAAAAGTTGATGGCGCATTCTTTGCAAATATGTTCGAGATGGTGAAGTTAGTTTTTGTTATAAAAATTCCAGGGAGAGGGGAGGGGTCCGAAGGAGGTCTCTTAATAGATTCTCAATTTTTGTAGATTTTCTAGAAATAATGTGCATGCGACTATTCAACTTATTCCGTTACACTTAGTTATTACCTTCAAGTGTCAAACACTCAAAGCGGCTGGGGACTGTAGTAAAAGGTTCTATAGATTAGTAAATCATGTCCTTGGCGCATGATTCACCGATCGGAGAACAGTTTCACTGCAATTCACCTTGTAGCCTTCCTTTTTCGATCTGTCCGATTGTGAAATCGTTTTCTTGCAATTTTTCCATCTCTTTAATGCTTAAGCAGTAGTCTCCGAATATGATAAGCATTCAATTCCTTCTCATTGAAAAAAATCTGAATTCTAAATTAATATCTCAATAATTCCGCAATTCTTTGACTTAAATTAGTTCTGTTGATTTTGCAATTCATGATCGAAAGTCTCACCGATCTCACATTTGTTCATTGACCGACGCAATTCCCAAGGGGGATCGATAATCATTGGTTCAGGAGGGCGAATAGCGGAATTCCATTTCCCATTAATTTGAGTAATAAAAAATTTCAATTTTTATAATCAAATCAAACCAACTTTCTGGCTCAATTTCGTATCATTTTCATTCCAAGTTCTCTGTTTATTTGGAAAAGAGGGTGTTCGAGAACAAATATATGGTAAAGAAGGAAATAGAGCTCTTCGAGATAAGATCAATCAACTGAACTTTGTCAAGTGCGTATCAAAGTTATCTAAGACGAAAGCCACGAACACTATTCACACGTGGTAACGAGATTGTGCAAGATTATTTGGGAAACGGAACCAAAGTGTTCTGTCGTATTTAGGAGTCCGGTTAAAAGTAGATCTGTAAAATTCGGCGGAACCAATCATAGAACATTGCTTATTTTATTCTCAAAGTATATATGTAATGACACGGAAACACTTTGAGTTGCAAGTTGTATTGACCAAGAACTTGCATATGTACCTTGAAAAATGGCTTCTTAACCGTAGCTGCTTCCTCTTGATTTACATAACATGGTCGAGTCATTAGAACTCATTGAAAGTGTGCAGGAAAAAGATAAATTATGGGTGGGCATCTAAGGTCATTACACTTACATAAAAGAACATTACAAGAATAGAATTTGATTATTTCATTTGATCAAAGTTATTGAAACGAATTTTTCTAGTCACCAGAAATGATGGTTTCATATGCTCCCCCACAAGTATAAAAAATTGTAGAATTTCCCTCGACCATGAAAAAGTTAAATTTTTGTGGGCAAGGATAAACAGCTTTAACTACAACATGCATGTGAAGGTGGAAAGTTTCGAAGCAACTATCGCTACGCTTTTTTTATTTACTGCTGTCTTCTCAAAGTTTTTATGCCTCTTTGTTTGTATCGATTAATTTATCACGAATTAATATGTTTGTTTACAGTACATGGACATTGGGGAGGATATGGGCGTTCCCGATGACTTCACAAACAGTGAAATGATCTCAGGAATGTGGTGGAGACACTTACTAGCTGGTGGAATTGCCGGCGCTGTTTCACGTACCTGCACAGCCCCCTTAGACCGAATAAAAGTGTATCTCCAGGTAAATTGTTCACTCCGACTCGCTAAATTGATATCAAATTTATGGAAGCAATTTTTAAAGAATTTCTCGATTTTGTTCCTCAGGTGCACGGAACAAGGCACTGCAATATTACGAGTTGCTTCAAGTACATGTTAAAGGAGGGTGGTATACATAGTTTATGGCGAGGAAATGGAATTAACGTACTTAAAATTGGACCCGAAACAGCTCTCAAGTTTGCAGCGTATGAGCAGATTAAGAGATTTATCAAGGGAAATGATTCGAGGGAATTGGGCATTGATGAGAGGTTTATTGCTGGATCTGCTGCTGGGGGTATTAGTCAATCTGCTATTTATCCATTAGAGGTAACGATATATCTAATTCACTTTTTTTTTAGAATTAAGGCCCGGGTGGATTATCTTTCGAACGTTATCTCGATTATTTGATATGAAAGACAATCCACCCGGGCCTTAAATCCGAATTGATTCTTGAATGCAGAAAATTTTTCAACCGAGGCGGTGAAGAGCCATTAATAGAACATTGTTTTTCAATAAATTACTTGATCATAATAGTGGATAACTTTAAAATGAAATATGAAAAGATATTTTTTGGAACTGAGTACATAGTTATTGTTGAAATATATAATTGATTTGCCTCTGACAATTATTTCAAAACTCTGTCCTTCTTTCAGGTCTTGAAAACAAGACTTGCGTTAAGAAAAACAGGTGAATTCAACAGTATCATAGACGCAGCCCAAAAGATATATGCTCAGGGTGGCTTAAAAAGTTTCTACCGAGGATATATACCTAATCTCATTGGCATCCTCCCCTACGCTGGCATTGATTTAGCTGTGTATGAGGTAAAATCCCAAGATAACGGTAATCATCATTAATCACCACGTTTTTCCCTGAATTTACCTCATGAGTTGGCTGTTATTAATTATTATTTTATTGAATTTATTTACTGTTCTTGTTTCAGACATTAAAAAACAGGTATTTACGATCACACAGTAAGAATGAACAACCAGCGTTTTGGGTTCTGCTTCTGTGTGGCACTGCCTCGAGTACAGCAGGACAAGTGTGTTCTTACCCACTCGCTCTAGTCAGAACGAGATTGCAGGCTGAAGTATCTAGTACAAATTCAAGAACTATGATCGGGGTCTTCCAAGATATTTTACAGACAGAAGGTTTTCGTGGATTGTATCGAGGTCTAACACCTAATTTCCTGAAGGTAATTATCGCTAATCATGGAAAAACAATCAAAGCTGTTGCGATTAAGTGAGAAGCCAAAAAATATCATACAAACTATTCTGCAAAAATCTTTGTGAATCTAGTAGTTTTATGCAAATTAGGTTCAAATTTTTGGAAAAATTGTTTTTCCACTTTTTTTCAATAATGCCCTACTAAACTGAAAATACATCGATATGACGAAGAAAGATCGCACGATTCAAATATTCTGAAGGAAAGAATTTTTCAATAAATTTCTGTAAATCTCTTCTTTTCAAATAGCTATGTCTGGGTAATAATTCGCAAATCTATTGTCGGTTAATATCTTATTCTTTACCGGCTACTAAATTGTTTTTCATTATTCATGTTTACATTATTGGGCAAATGGTTTTCAATTTATTTTATAATTTTTCACAGCGAAATGAAGTAGGAGAAGATAAAATTAGAAACTACTAAGTTCAAAAGAAGATATTGAATGATTTTTTCAATAATTCATGTTTTCCATGCCTATTTATTTCAGATATTTTTTAATGTGTATGATTCTTGAATCGATTTCCATCATCATTCTACTACCAAACTGTGTCCCTCATAATGTTTCCTTTACTGAATTATTCAAACCTTTCCTTTTTGCTTTTTCATAGGTTGCCCCAGCAGTATCAATAAGCTACGTGGTCTATGAACACTTCAGACAAGCTCTAGGCGTCAACATGACGTGATGAAAACCTCTGCTAGGAATTATTAATTTTTCAATTAAATTATTATCAGCTGTAAGATATTGAATGAATGGAAGTGAATATGATCAGAAAAGTGGCGGATCAAGTGCCAACCAAAGGAACAGAGCCTTTTTGCTCTGATTACGAACTTGCCTCGTTGATCCTAAAACTCGCTCTTCTAACGATTTGACAATTCAAATGAAGTGAACCTTCACGTGCAATTTATGCTCAAAAAATCGTTTCCATTACTGTAACATTTTAGTTGTGGATCGGAAAATCGTGTGGCCTATGCGAGTATTATATTTGAGATTAGGGCATGTGTCTCAGTGTACACGTTTGTATTGAGTTTAAAAACATTTTAAATTATGAGAACATTAAAAACTGTAATTGGAAGTAAAGAAAATAGTTAAACTCAGTGCAGACGTTTTCAAGTCACTGAAATAAATTAAATTTCCTGAAAAATACAAAAGAAAGTAAACTCGTAGAACTGTTTGGATTTTAATCGATCATTGGTATTGAATTGATCAATGGCATTCAATCGGTATGACTGAAGTTATACTTACACTGTGATAAGTATGCTTGTAAGGATTTGGAAAATAATTTAAAGAAGTAAAAGATACAATGCTCGATATTGAGTGTGTTCTTTCGAATCTTTTCAGCTAGTTAGTAATTAAAATTCAAAGAAAAACAGCCTCCATAAGGAAAAATAATAACAATGCAAAATAAAATCTTTAGTAAGGTGGTAAGAAATAACAGGTTGAATTCCACATTCTAGTTAACTGAGCATTCACCTCGACAACGAGGGATTTTCGGAAGGACTGTAGAGAGACATTTTTGTTGCTAGATATATTTCCACCCAAAAACGTACTCTGACATTTTTCTCTAAAACCCTTCAGTATCGACTTAATTCTATTATTAGAAAAATGTGAAATATTGACTCTTGAAATTTCATTTCAATTTCAATTTACTCCTGCAATCATTTTCCGAATCATAGGATATTCAATAAAAAATTACATGCTTCGTTGCATTAATCGTTTTTGAGAAAAAAAAGTGCATCTAAAGTATCATTCCCAGCGTGAATAATATCACGCGTGATGTCATATTACCAGAAGAGTCTCTGAAACCATATTTTTTCAAAAGAACTGAGAGAGAAATTTTAGAGTCTCTTTTTGCTTTTGCCTTAATTCATAATTACAATTTTTTCATTCAAGAATTAAGATCCAATTAGGATTGAGATGCTTTTACAATTGATACAGATTTTTTTAGGAATGAAAGAACTGTATGGGACTGACGGTACATGACTTTAAAAACGAGCAATCGTAATCAGTAATTTTTTTTTCTTTTTTAGTTGAATCTTTTTTATAGCTTCACCATGTATATACTATGTATAGCTTTTCTGTAAGAATAAACATTATTTATTGACGACCATTGTCTTGGAAAGAGTGTGAAAAAAGAACCCAGTCCCTAAACAGTAGGAGAAATTTTTAATTTAAGAGATTTTCCATGTTGAAAATAATTGTTACAATTTCCTTCAGAGGATTTTTTATTGTCTCTATGTATATTGGAATCCTCCATTCATCTACTCATAATTGACTCAATTGTATCACCAAAGACTACAACATTATTGGATCAAAAATAGAAATATCTACTATTGCTTCTTACAACAGCCTACGACGATGCATGGCTCTCGTTTCCAATATCAAAATATTCAACAGACATGTGCAACTTTATGGCAAATCAAAGCTTGTAAAAACGAACTGATAAAAAAATCGAAAAAAATTATGTAATTGTACTCTTATGCACTACAGCAAAATCTCTTGGACATCGAACTGTTCATATTTTCGATCGAAAATATATTTAAAATATCATAGATAACTGATTCGCTGTCTCCAATCATTTATCTCCATACTAAAACGATATAAGATGGCCATTTTGAAAATTTAACGTTTAGTCCTAGGGCAATGACCGGATTAGTATTTTTGTTTTTACAATGAAAGCAATCTTGCCTTCATCAGATATTGAACGAAATCCTTTTAGCGACTATTCTGTTACATAATAGACGAAACTCTCGGAGTTTTAGATCATTCTTTCCGGTCAATAAAGAAAAGAATTGATCGAAAGTTATTATTACACGTGAACAGTGAATTCCTCTTCAAACCACCTCTAACAATCAGCCCTGTTTATGTAATAATGGAATTATCACGGAAAAGGAGGATTTGTGAAGGAAAGCCCAGAGACCGTTCGTATGCTGAAAAAAAATTTCCGCAAAAAATTCGAATGGTTGTTGGTCACTTGCTCCCATTGCGGGTGGGTTAGAGTGGGTGTGACCCATTACGGGTCGAACCAACTTGCCTTTTCTTCATTCCTTAGGAAAAAAAACGCAAATTCTGAAAGTTTTATCCGAATAAATTAACAACTGTTGAGATGATTTTCATTGGAATTCGATCAGCCTCGAGTTATATGGCAATTCATTTTTTGCACAAATGAAAAAACAATTTAATAGTAATAAGAATGCGAGCAATATGGAAAAATTCTCGAAAAGTTTCAAATTTCTAAAAATCATCATCGAAAAACCCTAAAACCTAATACGATTCTGCTTACTATGCAATTGAAATCAAGTTATGTGAAGCCGCGTCGATTACGCAATAATTCGAATCCCATCGTTTTGCCAAGTAAAATCATCGAATTTCAATGAAACTCTCGCTTTTTGGCGTTTTTTACCAGTTTTAAGTAAAGAAGTTTTAAGTGAAGAACTAATATTGAATGGCGCTTTTCTTGGCGCGATTTTTTTCCAACTTGTCTGGGTGTGTTTCTTCGAACCGAATTCTTTCGTTTCTGATTTTGACGTGTTTCTTGGGGACTGAAATAACCTCCAACCCCTCACTCCCCCGTAGCCTGATAGGATTCAATTGTTTTATCGAAATTTCCATTCCCAACAAACACGTTGAAATTGAAAAGAATTAAAGTCGCTTAAAAAAACACTCGGATGAGTTAGAAAAAAAACATGTCAAGAAAAGCGTTATAACAAAACGCGGAGATGATCGTTTCCATAATGTAATCATTTCAAAGTTACACGCAGACGTATAGTTTGAAAAACAAGTTGAATTGGTTGATTTGTTTAGGCGAAATTGGATAAAATTTCGCTTACATACATATGTATGCACACACATACATATTTTCAGATACGTTTTTGGATAACTTCAGAGGCCGTGAAACGTGACAAATCTTCAAAATTCACATTACATTTTCGGGGTCATTACAAAAAGTTTTGATTTTCTGGGACTTGTGTTTTATGGCAAAATCTAAAGAACCGCGAGGCCATGTTGTTCAGAATATAATCAGTACTAAATTACATGAAAACACATCAATAGCGTGAAAAAAATTGAGTCGCATCGTTTTTTCGCGAGAAATCGTAGCACAAAATTTTGGTCACATACCCACACACCCGTCCACATACAGACCGGTCTCTAAAAAGTATCGAGAGAGTTTCTAGGGGTCATGAAACGTGGAGGAATCATAACATTTCCACAATCGATTTTCGGGGTCATTACAATAACTTCTTCCCTTCGGCTCGAGAATTCAAAAAAGGTCTTATAGCATTTTGTTTCGAAAATGTTAATTTTCTAGATCATTCCATGATGTACGGAATGAGAGGAATTGATAAATTATGCCATTTTTCAATGCACATACTCCCTCCCCCATAAAGTGGAAAAAAAAAAACATAGATGGAAGAATTGAGCCAAAACTTCAGTAATTAGTGTGTATAAAACGGACATGTAATATTACTCAACATATATTTAATATCGTACAGAATTTTGACTATTTAAATTGTATTTATCACAAGTATTCGTATGTACATGCATTCTGACGTATTTTTTATAGAAAAAAAGGAGATTTCACCATTTTTAATTGTTTACCTGAGTGATACGTCTCAAATGCACGATTTAATAGAGAGAATAACAAAAATTATGAAGTTATAAACTGTATTAGGAATGTCGTTGCACGAAAAACAAGAATAGAGTGTAAAAACAAGGAAAAATAGCCACTTATCCAGTCTCAGTTAGGTCACGGGCCGCTTCCTGATCTAGGATCCAATACAGTTTTCCATTCGTTGGTTGAACCCGACCAGCAGGGAGATTCTCTTTATCCTTCAGTATACGCTAGAGTAAAAAAATCATAAATTTTTCTGTGCAAAACAGATAATATTTTTTGATTATGCATTTATTTCGAACTCGAATGATTTCCGAAGACAATATCACTCATTAGCCGAATTATTTTATCGTTCTGCTTGACCACTGTTATTTTACAGTCATTGACAGAATCAATGAGGAAAAAATGAGTATTTTACGAATATGAATGAGCATAACGAATATTATGTAATTATTGAGAGAACTAGAATCCATTCACACGCCTGACAAAATTTAATAGAAAACCTAGCGAATTCGCTAGAAAATTCTATTGGAATTCTATAGGATTTCTATGGAAATTCTATTGAAAAAGTCAATAGATTTCGAATTTCTGTTTGAAATTTTCTCTTAAGATTTTTTCTACAAGAATGCTTGGGCATCAATTTCCTAAGTTTTTTCCACTCGGATTCTGTAATGCAAAACAAAATAAAATCCAGCGGAAAACATGTAGAAAATTTGTGCCCAATATTTCTACTAGAAAAATCTGAAGAGAAAAATTCTACCAGAAATTCGAAATCTATTGGCTTTTTCTTATCGAATATCTAATAGAGTCAGCGCAAAAAACAAATAGAATTTTTCAATGGAATTGCAATAGAAATCCTATAGAATCCCCATTGAATTCTTATAGAATTCCAGTAGAATTTTTTAGCGAATTCGCTACGATTTCTATTGAATTTTTTCATGCGTGCAGAAGTAAAATAATAAAAGGTTCTGGATGTAATTCGCAAGCTCTGGTAATAACGTGATTGGGGCTATTGACACCGACACCTCAAGTACAAATCGCTCAAAGTACGGCCGAGCTTATGTATACTCTTGCCTAACTCTGGGTGAAAATTTGGATCAACTTTCCGTTTCCATGGAGTCGTGGGCTGGAGTAGACATAAATTTAGCCATCACTGCGGCACATGAAATCCCAGTGTAAAAAGCCCCAATGTCAAATCATGAATTTGGAAAATAAATGTAAATGATTCAGATAAAATCACCTTAACCATATCTGCTTTGCTAGCTCCAGTAATAGCAAATATACATGCTTTAGCATTGTTGATGACTGAAAAGGTCAGGGTAATCCTTGAGGGAGGTGGTTTTGGGGAATCATTGATTGGGCAGACCCACCGACTAGTTTCTTCAAGCAGTCGATGGCCAGGAAAGAGTGAGCACGTGTGACCATCCGGACCCATACCCAGTAACAGCAAGTCGAATCTTGGTAAGCTGTCTGGAGGAAAGTAAACTGCCATCTTCTTTATGTAATCGTTGGCAGCCTCAACAGCTGTAACAATGAATTGCCGTTTATGCGAATACCGTTTAAAAATTCATAACAAAGATGTCAATAATGTGTGAAACTAACGGGAAATTGATCTATAAACTTTTTTGATTGACCATAAAATTTTCAACAAAAGTAAATCTGGATAAATTTCTATGAAGCCTTTCAATTTTTACAAAGACCTGTAGAATGTCTGCAGTTAAACTGCGGAAATGTATTATTTGGTACGCATTACATTTTTTTTCAGAAAATTTCTGTGGCGAATTTCTATGAATTATTACGAAGACATTCACAAATACCAATACCAATATAAATTGACGAGTATCAATTGATGAGTACATTTGAATGCCGAAAAATTCAAAGTTATTTTGATGTTGAAACCCCAAACTCGAGACCTTACCAGAAAAGTCCGAGTCAATTGTTATGAACTGATCCTCAGTTATGGGAATTTTTCCAATGAGACTGGCCTTGTAGACTCCAAACGTTGAGTCCTCATGGTCAAATGGCACAACTCTTTCATCACAGAAAAAAAAGCGCCATTTGCTCCAATCAGTTGTTATTGCTGGCAATCCGTCTGATAAAAATTTTACGAGGGATCCACCTATCAAACAAACACAAACTTGAGAATTTCGATGGAGACGTAAACAATGATTTCATTTATTAATAGGAGAATTCATGTCAAAAAGATTCTCAGTTTTGTCATCATCTTTAAAATTAATATTCAGTCAATAACAAAATGGATAATGTTAGTACTGAAATTGCGTAGAAATTGAGAGTCCAATAAGTCCTCAATGAGTGGCATAATTCAGCTCGCTTTTCTATGGAGAAAAACGAAAGATCAATAAATCAATAACCGAGAACTGAAATAATTTCCTAGTTTTCAATCGATATCCTGGAATCTGCGAATCGTATAGAAAATACTGCAACTTTTTTTTCATAAATTGAAATAAGAGGTACAATATATCTATCCCCAAAGGTTTTTCCACCACTCTTAAATTCGTAAATATTCAACAAAAACTAAAGTCTGCATGAAATAAACTTACGTATCACCTTTTATCACTTGACTACTGACTTTAATGATTGTTAATATTTATTATAATTGTTTCTTCAAGGAATTTCTAACATATTTCCAGACGATAATTAACTCTAACATGAGCGATAACTGCAGCATGATGAAATATCCTCCCTCATTACAATTCATAGAAGTTGAACTTTAAGACAATTTCTCGAAATCACTTATATTTTTCGATAATTCAACAGTTCTGAATAATCACCTGATACACCAATTTTGAAGATGTCATTGGCTCCGATTGCATCATTAGCACTTTCTTCAATAATCTCGGCTAATTTTCTAACGACACCAGCAGCATCAGGTTCCACAATTGTCTGAGCCATTGTCCTATCTACCTCCTCCCTCACTTGGAATAAAAATATATTAATTCTCTCTCAAGTTCATCAAACACGACGAGTCAAACAACTAATTACACTAATTCCGTTGTAGCAAGTGGTTGAATATGTTTTTGTTAATATCGAAAACACAAAATTGATGAAGAATTGCAAGACGTCCAAAACCAAATCTATCGTCGAAGAATAAAACGGCGATGAATCGAATCAGATACCTTGTCCAATTTTCCGTTTATCTCAGAAACGAGTGATTTTAGGAGAAAACTTGAAAAGCCCTTTTTTCTAGCTGAAAAAATGTCCACCAAAAAATATTTTTTGACATTTTTCGCAACACCATTCATTATCGGAATAATTTTGCATTTGTAAATTGTAATGTTAATCTAGCTCAAGTGGTAAAACAGATTTTGAAGCAGGAAATTTTGTTTTTGAAAGTCTCTATATCCTACGTTATTCATGCCCGAATGTCAGTTGAAAGATTTCCCCAAGAAACAAGATGAGAGACGAAAACAACAATTGATACGAGAAATATGAGTGAGAAATTGACGTCAATAAGAGTTGAATTGTCTTGTTTCACTGATTGTTGGAACAAACTAATTATTGATCATAAATAATGAATTGTTTTGGAGGAAAAACAGTTAAGGAATTGGTCGTTGCTCTGGGGAGGTTAGAATGTCAATCGCGTGATAAATAAAAATGAATTATTATTATATGATCACATATTAAGATATAAAGGAGAATAAATTGAGCCATGAAAATGTCACTCCGTGGGAGATTATCTCGCAGTGCTCCAGTCAGATTCATAGGCGGAATTGCCATGAAGTGCTGGGCGTATTCAGGAGCTTATATACTCTTCTGCATTGTGCTCTATTGGCTGTATGGTGGAATATTAGCATTCTTTCTTCTGTGTTTTGCAACGACAGGTATGCTATGAATGATCCATTAATCATCGTGATGAATTTTAAGAGGTATGATGGATTCAATCCTCTTGAGGGGATACCTACTGCGTGCTCCTACGAATATACGGGGGTGACTTATCTAGCCATATCCATAAATTATAAGTACTGTTAAGTTATTAAGTAGTCTCTTAATATCATTTTTTAATTTTAATTATTGAAGTAATCGTCAATTTAAACTGTCAAATTTTGAACTATTTATTAATCAGTAGGGGAGGTTGGGGTAAAACGGACACTTTTGACTTTTTTTTTAAATGTCAATGAGGGGTTGAAATGTTGATAAAATTTAATAATTTTTTTTTTTTTAATACAAAGAACAATTCTTTCCCTTTCTGACGACCCTAAACTGAGCACAATTGATCAATTTGTTTCTGAGTTATGAATAATTTTAAAAAAGTCTAAAGTGTCCGTTTTACCCCACCCTCCCCTAATTGAGTTAAGACGATTGACGATTATTTGGATAATCGGAAATCCCTTATGAGCAATTTAGTATTATCCACTTAATAGAAAATTTAAAGTTCCATATTTTTAAATATTTAATTCATCGTCAATTGGACATTTGGATTATCAATTATTTTATTACTTTTAAATTTCGGTTAGTATATTTAAACCTGGATTAATGTAAATCGGAAATTCTTTTAATATTGAAGACTCGGAAGATGATGGCTATCCCTGATCACCCCATCCCATTGCTAGAAGAGAGTAGGATGAAATGAACCACTTTCAATCATCAATAATTAGAGATCAGCCAAGTGTAATCCAAGTTTTTTTCCAATTGCGAGGTTTTTCCTCAAGCTTTGAAACGAGACTTGATTCATTCGAAATGTATCATTTGATCAGGAGATTGATGATTCTGCAGTTTCTTTGTTGTTTAAGGGCAGACCGAATATCAGTTTTAAAAGTCGCGGGCGATTGGAGTGAGATTTCTCACGCATTGAAGATCGATTATATATATTTACAAATGAATAATTAGTGCAAAAAAAAATTCTTTACTGGTCGTTTGCTCCGCGCACGCTTAGAATGTTAAAAATAGTCCAGAGCCTTCAATTTTGGTGCTAGAACGGTTTTTTTTGCAAAATCTTTGAGAAAATGTGAACAATAATAATTACGAATTAGTTTCATAAATTCGATTCCTACACGGCTAATTTCCTTTTTTTTAAATGAAAATTGCACCATTCATGTAAAATAGCCCAAAAATGTTTCTGAGTAATTTGTTGCGTATTTTACATACTTTACAAATGAGGCAAATTTTTATATTTACTAATGACACAAATTTTTATGTTAAACAAAATGAAATTAGTTGTGTAGAAGTCGAATTTCAAAAAAATAATTCGTAAACGTTAGTGTACACATTTTTTTCAAAAATTAACAAAAAAAACTTCTGTAGCTTGAAAATTGGGGGCCCTGGACTATTTTTAACATTTTAAGCGTCGGCGGGAGAAACGAACAATAAACAATCAATTTTTTGCGCTAATTATTCATTTTTAGATACATATAATCGATCTTCAATGTGTGAAAAATCTCATTCCAATAGCCCGCGACTTTTAAAACTCATAGTAGTCTCCTCTTGACTTATTTTTTTTTAATTCTCAATGAAATGAAGTAACATGAGTGTAAAAACGTCAGCAATTGATATGAAAATCTGAGAGAAAAACGAACGAGTTCTCAAACAAGTCCTGTTTGGGCTAACAAAATCGTTAGTCAAAAAATACCAAATAAATCATTTTTTGGTTTAAGGCCCGGGTGTACTATCTTTCGAATGTTATCTGGATTTTTTTTATCTTTCGTAATCCAAAATTGTCAATTGAGTGGTACATCATGTGGAAATTCCCAAAAATTATGATAGAATGATAACAAAAAAATAGAAAAAATTCTGAACTTTTTCAAAGAGCGTTTTTAGAAGAGGTTCAGAATGAGTTGAAAAAAGTGGAAATTACAAATATCTAACTCGCTGTGTCAAATGATCTATTAGCTGTCATTTCCATGGAGGACAACAAAACACTAACTCGTCATGGGAAGTGACAGCTAGGTATCTCAATTTTTAAAACAGTGGTATGTAGTCATCTGCCATTTTTATGTGATGAAAGTGTGATTAAAAAATTCTCCAAAATATTACAACTTTTTTCAAAGAGCCTTTTCCGCAATAAATGTGTCTGTGCAGTATGGGAAAAGATTTACGAAATCAGTCTTCCCCCTGCATGATACTGGGTGACAGGCCGCCATGTGTCATCGTAAATCAGATACATTTTTCAATTTCTTGTTATTTAACTTATTCTGAATATAAATTAAAAATGCTCTTTGAAAAAACTAAGAATTTCTTCTACTTTTTTTTGATTATTCATTCATAATTTTCAAAACTTCTGCATGATGCAGGACTCAATTGACAATTTCAGATGACGAAAGATGAAAGAAAATATCGAGATAACGTTTGAAAGATAGTACACCCCGGCTTAAATTTGAAAGTTTCACACATGAATAATTACTTTGCTTTCAACAACAACGAAATATTTGGCTCAAGAGGCGGATCATGCATACAAGACGGTGCCTTGTCAG
The DNA here is from genome assembly GCF_001412515.2 of Diachasma alloeum. Lineage (NCBI taxonomy): Eukaryota > Metazoa > Arthropoda > Insecta > Hymenoptera > Braconidae > Diachasma > Diachasma alloeum. The sequence continues at coordinate 1,498,937 of NW_021680435.1, read as the reverse complement.
AATAGAAAGATCTTTTATAGAGCCAAGTTTATCAATTAATATTTAGTCCCAAAGACACAATACTGCTGTCGTATCATTATTATTATTTCATTTAATAATTTTTTTGGGAAAAAACTAAATTTATTTTTGTAATAAAAATTTTCAATACGACGCACGCTTTGCATGTTTGGCACAAAAAATTACTTTTTTGATCATGTTTAAAAAATTTTTTGTAGCCCACACACGGTTCCGTATAAATCATTTGGTGGGTTTCTCTTGGCCATAATTTTACCACGATCATTGTAAAGTAATCTACACATTCATTTTTTACGTGCGTCTTCTATCATGTGTGTAACGATTTCTGTGAGAAAAAAAAAGCAATTGATTTCATAATGATTCACATACACGTAGAAATACTTGAAAATTTGCTCACTCCTTTTCACGCGAAAAATGGAAACCTAAAAATAGATAGTGGATATTTCCCACCCCCTTCGGAGAGATACGAAATTTAATTTTAAGTACCGTATATCACATACCATGAATTTATGTAAAAAACAGAGCATAATCACCTTCAAAATATTTTTCAGGCGTTTTATATCAAACGCAGGACCAACTCCTCTACCGCCCGGATCTGCCGGCACACTCTCGGGTCTATGTACCGGCGCCTTCAATGTTCAAGTTACCTTATCAAAGTGTTTACACACGTACACGGGATGGTACTCTGCTACATATGTTCTTCATAGTTCAGCCAGGAGAAAAAGCTAAACGCTCGCCTACAATACTGTTCTTGCATGGAAACGCGGGGAATATTGGTCATAGGTGAGTTTTTCTGCAATAACTCGATCGAGGTATCAGTTTGTCCCTCATGAATTACTGCTCATTAGAATATCATGCCTCAAACTTCATTTTTAATTGCGAGATTTCTTCAATAAAAATTCCAAAGACTATGCAATTAGTGAACACAGAGATGAAAAAATTCTGATTTTTTGGGATATATTTCTAATTATTAGAGACCGGTGGTTCTAAAATTTAACGACTCAGGAAATCGTAGAGGTCAGTTACTTATTATTTATTTATTCATTTCCTTTCCTACTACCGTTGCGGTTTTATAGGCTCCCCTTTTTTGCCTGCCTTCGTATTTTGATCTGCGTTTGCCGTGGGCCGTCTTACGCTTATCAACTGTACCCCATTCCGGCTAGGACTACACGGGAAACTATGGAAAATTCCAGTCATGCAGTCGGCCTAATGTGCCCTCTAGTCACTAACAGAAGGGCACATTAGGCCACTACACCATGTCTACCTTCCGAAATTTTTGGTCGAGGGTGTTCCTAAGCGGTTACCCATCCAAGTACTAACCGCGCTAAACGCAGCGGCACTCGAATGTCCGCCAGAGCAACACCTAACTCACCCAACCATTACGGTCGGTTCCTAGAGTCCAATTATTTTGTCACAAATTTTTTGTGACAAAATAATTTCAAGTTTCAATTTCAGAAGTAATTATATCAAATTTCAATATATGCGTATTTTTTGCTTCCGAATGAAAGCATTGAAATCGTTCGATTTTTCGATTCTCTAATTTTTCCTGGAAATGATGTAGAATGGTCTGAAACGTAAAAATACGAAGTTTGAGGACCATGTATGTATGTACACGTGGTCAACTTGGTCCACTTGATGGTCAACTTTTAGAAAATTAAACGAATAAAGGGCTAAAATAATTCCAAAGAAATTTTAATTTTGTGAGATTATAGGTATTAATAAGGACTAAGTCTATGCTATAGTTCAGCTGAATCGGTTCAACCTTTTTTTAGAAATCATCATTTGTTTTTAAATCGTATTTTGCAAATATCCCCAAAAACTATCCCACCGATTTCAATTTTTTTTTTCCAAAATACTCGTCTTGATGTCTTCTATTGCAATCTATCAAAATATGTATTCCCATTCATAGAAAGAGCTGAGAATTTTTGTTAGCACTCTAGTTTTCCTAAAAATTGACAGATTAACTTGAAATTTGGTACAAAGTTTCCTCCTGGCACCAAAATGTTTGGTATTGAAGATGGGCTAAATCGGATGGATAGTTTAGGAGATATTCGACTTTGTATCCAAATATATTTTCCAGACTGGCACCTGAAAAACTCCATTTTCTGCTCGCTGCGCACCAGAAATTCGCGTTTTTCAGGCCCTGCGTCTCGAAAAATTTTGTTCAAGCCACGCCGTGGAAATCATCCTCGCCTTCGGCTCGGATGTCAATCTCGCGCGTGGGGGCGGATGATCTGTTTTCCACGGCTAGGCTTGAAATGTACTATTTCTTGAATATCTCAAAAACTACTCAACCGATTTCAATTTTTTTTTCAATATATTCATCTCAATGTTTCCTGTTCCAACCAACTGAAATATGCACAATTCATGCGAGTGATTCATCCAAAGTTCCCGAGAAATTCAAATTTTTCGATTTTTCGCTAAAAATTCGTCCTTGCACTCTAACTTTGGAGAAAATTGACATATTAATCTGAAGTTTGGCACGAAGTTTCCACTTGTTTTACTTGAAAATTGAGAAAATCGGAGAATTTGCGTCTTACAGAAACTGAAATTTTGTTTTCACCACAAAACAGAATTTTTATCTTCTTATTATTTTTTAAAAATAGAATTGCAACGGATCTATTCAGAAGCTTATTACCAATGAAATTGGTGGAGATCAAAGATAAGAAGACTAACAACGCATAAAGAAACAATCATATCTCTTCAGTCGAATAGGCTCGGCCCCCTGCTTGTTTTATTAGCATTTAAGGGTATTATGGCGGGGTCCATAGCTGGAAAAAAAAGCAGAGAATTCAATGAAAATTGCTGAACAGATTATTTGATCCATTTGAAAGCCATGTGCAAAATGTCAAGACCTCTACTTAAACAATAATAATAGGAATAATTTTTGAAGTTGCTACTTATACACGCGGTTGAATGGGGCATCGGTAATTTTAGTGCTTTTCCTACGTTATTGATCTATTGATAACGTAGGAAATTCACAAAAATTACCGATGCCCCATTCAACCGCGCGTGTAAGTAGCAACTTCAAAAATTATTCCCATAATTATTGTTTAAGTAGGGGTTTTGACATTTTGCACACGGCTTTTAAATGGATCGAATAATCGGTTCAGCAATTTTCATTGAATTCTCTGCTTTTTTTTCCAACTATGGACCCCGCCATAATACCCTTAAGGATATTCAGTTATCTTCCAGTTTAGTACACAGCATACTATAGATTCAACCATTTTCAATCAAGAAATTTGTCAATTGAATTGCGTGATAAAAATGTGAAAAAAATCATGAATATTCAGTGTCATTCAAATTACATTTTGTACAAAATTATTATTTTTTAAAATATTCGTTGTTTATAAATAAGTAATGGAAATTGTTTAAACTTTCGGAAACCTGATTTTTTTANGGAGTACTGTTCTCCTCGCCACCCGGAGGAGGATTAGCCTCAGGTGCGGGGCATTTCCCTTCCTCGACCGGAAAATCGAAAGAAGTGAGTGAAAAACAGAAAATTCTGCAAAATGGAATTTTCCTCTCATAAATGTACCAAAAATGCTGAAAGAAGCATTTACCGACGCCCGGTAAAGNGAAATTTTAATTTTGTGAGATTATAGGTATTAATAAGGACTAAGTCTATGCTATAGTTCAGCTGAATCGGTTCAACCTTTTTTTAGAAATCATCATTTGTTTTTAAATCGTATTTTGCAAATATCCCCAAAAACTATCCCACCGATTTCAATTTTTTTTTTCCAAAATACTCGTCTTGATGTCTTCTATTGCAATCTATCAAAATATGTATTCCCATTCATAGAAAGAGCTGAGAATTTTTGTTAGCACTCTAGTTTTCCTAAAAATTGACAGATTAACTTGAAATTTGGTACAAAGTTTCCTCCTGGCACCAAAATGTTTGGTATTGAAGATGGGCTAAATCGGATGGATAGTTTAGGAGANAGAAATGACCACGGGAAGCGTCCTTTCCCGTCTTGACCGTGTACGCGACAAGACGTGAGAATTTTCGACGCTCCCCGGAGACAACTGTAAGCGAGTAGCGGCACACGTGATGAAATACCCGTGAGCAATGCAGGACAATACCCTGGATGAACTGGTGCAGAANATATTTTCCAGACTGGCACCTGAAAAACTCCATTTTCTGCTCGCTGCGCACCAGAAATTCGCGTTTTTCAGGCCCTGCGTCTCGAAAAATTTTGTTCAAGCCACGCCGTGGAAATCATCCTCGCCTTCGGCTCGGATGTCAATCTCGCGCGTGGGGGCGGATGATCTGTTTTCCACGGCTAGGCTTGAAATGTACTATTTCTTGAATATCTCAAAAACTACTCAACCGATTTCAATTTTTTTTTCAATANTTGAAATTCCCTCCCCTGAGTTCGAGCCCCTGGAGGCGGTGTCGCAAATGGTAGAGATTACCACGACCGCTCCGTCTCCGGTCGCAGAGGCCACCCGGGCGAAAACCCCGGAGGAAAAAGACGCTTTGGCGAGGAGTTTGGCGGCCATACTGGTCGAGCACCNTTCAAGCCACGCCGTGGAAATCATCCTCGCCTTCGGCTCGGATGTCAATCTCGCGCGTGGGGGCGGATGATCTGTTTTCCACGGCTAGGCTTGAAATGTACTATTTCTTGAATATCTCAAAAACTACTCAACCGATTTCAATTTTTTTTTCAATATATTCATCTCAATGTTTCCTGTTCCAACCAACTGAAATATGCACAATTCATGCGAGTGATTCATCCAAAGTTCCCGAGAAATTCAAATTTTTCGATTTTTCGCTAAAAATTCGTCCTTGCACTCTAACTTTGGAGAAAATTGACATATTAATCTGAAGTTTGGCACGAAGTTTCCACTTGTTTTACTTGAAAATTGAGAAAATCGGAGAATTTGCGTCTTACAGAAACTGAAATTTTGTTTTCACCACAAAACAGAATTTTTATCTTCTTATTATTTTTTAAAAATAGAATTGCAACGGATCTATTCAGAAGCTTATTACCAATGAAATTGGTGGAGATCAAAGATAAGAAGACTAACAACGCATAAAGAAACAATCATATCTCTTCAGTCGAATAGGCTCGGCCCCCTGCTTGTTTTATTAGCATTTAAGGGTATTATGGCGGGGTCCATAGCTGGAAAAAAAAGCAGAGAATTCAATGAAAATTGCTGAACAGATTATTTGATCCATTTGAAAGCCATGTGCAAAATGTCAAGACCTCTACTTAAACAATAATAATAGGAATAATTTTTGAAGTTGCTACTTATACACGCGGTTGAATGGGGCATCGGTAATTTTAGTGCTTTTCCTACGTTATTGATCTATTGATAACGTAGGAAATTCACAAAAATTACCGATGCCCCATTCAACCGCGCGTGTAAGTAGCAACTTCAAAAATTATTCCCATAATTATTGTTTAAGTAGGGGTTTTGACATTTTGCACACGGCTTTTAAATGGATCGAATAATCGGTTCAGCAATTTTCATTGAATTCTCTGCTTTTTTTTCCAACTATGGACCCCGCCATAATACCCTTAAGGATATTCAGTTATCTTCCAGTTTAGTACACAGCATACTATAGATTCAACCATTTTCAATCAAGAAATTTGTCAATTGAATTGCGTGATAAAAATGTGAAAAAAATCATGAATATTCAGTGTCATTCAAATTACATTTTGTACAAAATTATTATTTTTTAAAATATTCGTTGTTTATAAATAAGTAATGGAAATTGTTTAAACTTTCGGAAACCTGATTTTTTTAGGTATGATATTGATTTCTGGTAAAATTTGTAACGAGATTTTCTCGTTACGGGTTGAAATCCCCTTAAAAAGATACGTGAACTCTAAAATTGAGACATGAGGCGACATCTAGAGGCGGCTGAAGAAAGCCGCGACTAGATGAACTGAGCGACAAACCGATGAAAGACCTAAGGCATAGCGGTTATAGGTGAAACCGCGACCCCTGGAGCTATTTTGGAATTCGCCCAGCATGTGCTGGCGGAAAAGGGGCCGACGTACAGGCTGTCCAACTGGGTGATTCCATAGGCTATGTCAAAGTAGACTAGGGACCAACGGCCAGGTGAGAGGACTGGTGCCCCCGGGATCCCGTCGGGTTGATTGGTGGGGATAGGGTAACGGAATGACCTATCGTCGCTGAGATATCCAGACTAGGGGGAGAAGGCCCTAGTAAGATTCTGAGTTAGTCGAACGCGGGCGCTCGAGCGGGGAAGTCGAAAGGATTTCTCCGAGATATACTGTGGTGTTGGCTTGAAAGATGGCCACGGGAATGGTGGGCGAATAGCTCAGCGCAGCCAGGTGCATAACTGATGGTAGCGAACGTAGGGGGATGCTCCTGCATCCCCCACAAACGGAAAAAAGAGTTATTTCGGAACTCTTAGTGACGACTTTGTTGTTTCCGGCGTTATCCGGCTCGGCGAAACAAATGACGAGCGCATGGGCCCGTGGGTCTGGAGTAGAGATCGTCCTCCTGTCGACCCGACCATGTGCCGACATTCGAGTACCCGGAGACGGTGACGTGCGATGACCGAAGCGGTAACTGGTGGCCGAGAGTGTGGGTGGTCGTGAAGTGGGTAACAGTGTTCCACTTTGGTCGGATCAGCCTCTCGGCGTCCCAGGCTCTGAGGAGTCCCGGCTGATTCGCATTTAATTCTGAAAACCCTCCCGAGTCGAAATACTCGGGAGGCGAAAGCCTACAGAGAGAGTGAAAAACCCTCCAGGATGAGAGTAAATTCACTTTACATGGATGATTAGGCCGTGAGGCTTAATATCCAGCCTGAAATAGTGGCTGGTGACGTTTGGCATAAGATACTCCTGGTGGACCTCGCCCACTCTACCGTGTCACACTGATGCTAGCTGGGCAACCCTTTGCCCGGCCACAGAAGTCCTCTGAGTGGACGAGTTTGCCTCAGAGGCCGGTTTTCGTCGAACCTCCCGTGAAGGTTCGGCTGGCGCCCGACTATTGAGCGATAGAGACGGCTAAAAAGTAGTTTGGATTTTTCCTGGGTGAACAACCCGGGAAAATGTCCTTACAAAATGGCGCCCGACGTGGGGCCACGCCAATGGAGTAGAAAGAAAACCCTGAAAAGGGGTAAGTAGAAAATTATCGCATAGATAATACGAGGAGAATCGAGAAAATTGATTCCCCCTCGAAGGTAACGAATTTTATTTATTCCTTGAAAAAGGGAAAAATAGAATTCGAAATGCACGAAATTTTTGTCAGGGGGAGATTTTCTCAGAAACTCGATGTTCTGTCTCCTCGACACCCGGGGGAGATGACCTTGAGAAAACGAGTTTGTTTTCTCCGACGAAAATTCGAAAGTATTGATTTTTCGCTTGGGAGGGGTTATTCCGGCTGCTCGGAGTACTGTTCTCCTCGCCACCCGGAGGAGGATTAGCCTCAGGTGCGGGGCATTTCCCTTCCTCGACCGGAAAATCGAAAGAAGTGAGTGAAAAACAGAAAATTCTGCAAAATGGAATTTTCCTCTCATAAATGTACCAAAAATGCTGAAAGAAGCATTTACCGACGCCCGGTAAAGAAGACTATTCTGAAAAGAATAGCATTACCGACTGCAGGTGTCGGAAGTACAAGTTCCGCCCGCGAGGGTGAGCCACGTGATGGACAAGTCGCGCGGAAAAACGAAATTGACACCTCTGATTGATATCAATCAAGGGTGTGCAAGAGGACTACCTAAATATGGAAATTTAGGTCGGAGTCTAGGTCACTAGGGGGGACCACCGGCGGCGATAAATCAAATTGATACGCGCCCTAATCCCCCCACCCCCAACACCTGTGAAATTGGGAGAAATGACCACGGGAAGCGTCCTTTCCCGTCTTGACCGTGTACGCGACAAGACGTGAGAATTTTCGACGCTCCCCGGAGACAACTGTAAGCGAGTAGCGGCACACGTGATGAAATACCCGTGAGCAATGCAGGACAATACCCTGGATGAACTGGTGCAGAAGGTGGTGGAAACTGCCGAAGGAGCCCACAGAGGTAAGACGGACTCTCCGGAGTCCGAGGCGAACCTCCAGGGTGCAAAACCCCTGGCAGGAGAGGGAGCGGATGACTCCTCAGTACCGCAAGGCACTGAGGAAACCGCCTCATTTGATTTCACGTCCCTTTCTATTACAGATCGGGACCTCACGGAGGCAGAGCAGGCCGAGATGGCCTTGCTGATGACCATGGACGAGGAGGTTGAAATTCCCTCCCCTGAGTTCGAGCCCCTGGAGGCGGTGTCGCAAATGGTAGAGATTACCACGACCGCTCCGTCTCCGGTCGCAGAGGCCACCCGGGCGAAAACCCCGGAGGAAAAAGACGCTTTGGCGAGGAGTTTGGCGGCCATACTGGTCGAGCACCCCGAGTTGATGGCAGCTATGTTTGCACAGTTGCCGCAATTCAACCCGGGGCCTTCCACGTCGGCTGTGCCGCCGCCTCCTCCCCAAGAGCAGATGGAGGTAGAGGACGAAAAGTCCTCCTACGCTTGGGTGACGAAACACGGGCGAAAATCCCGTCAGCCGACCTCAAGTGGAAGGAACACCCCTGCAGCCCCAGCGCTGGTCTCTGAAGCCACGGAGAGTAGCTCCAAGGCCAAGGGGAAACTGCCGAAAGGCAGGAAGGCGAAGGGGGAGAAGACGCCAGGGCGAAAAACCCCTGGGAGGAGAGGCCCGGATGCTGAGGTGAGGGAGGTATACTCCCAGATGCTTCAGTACGGAGGGGACAGTTGGGGCCAGCGATGGCCAACCCTCAACAAAAGGTCCGAGCACCAGAGCCTGAGGTTCTCAGGCAGTCTCCCACAAATCCTCCAGGGCGAACAGCCCTAGGAAATGATTATGGGGGAAATGAAAAATACGCACGCCGCAGAGAGCGTCGTAGGCAAGCCTCCGAGTCAAGCATTACGGAGAGCGATTTTTACGGCCGCGAGGATCGTAGAAATAGTTATGANGTTTTCACCACAAAACAGAATTTTTATCTTCTTATTATTTTTTAAAAATAGAATTGCAACGGNTTACGGAGAGCGATTTTTACGGCCGCGAGGATCGTAGAAATAGTTATGAAAGCTCTGGCAAAGCCCTGGATTATTTAACCAGGTGGGGCATATCGTTCTCTGGGCAACCAGATGAAGACGTGGAGGATTTTATCTCCGCGATTGGCGATGCGAGAGACGCAATCCGAGTTAGGGAAAGCGATCTCGTGAAGATCCTGAAAGGGGTCCTCAAGGGGAACGCCCTGACGTGGTATCGCCACGTGGAGGTTTTCTCTTGGGAAGACACGTGTCACGCCCTCCGTGAAAGATTCGGAGCGCTGGATTTCCAGCAGGCGTTGCANTATTCAGAAGCTTATTACCAATGAAATTGGTGGAGATCAAAGATAAGAAGACTAACAACGCATAAAGAAACAATCATATCTCTTCAGTCGAATAGGCTCGGCCCCCTGCTTGTTTTATTAGCATTTAAGGGTATTATGGCGGGGTCCATAGCTGGAAAAAAAAGCAGAGAATTCAATGAAAATTGCTGAACAGATTATTTGATCCATTTGAAAGCCATGTGCAAAATGTCAAGACCTCTACTTAAACAATAATAATAGGAATAATTTTTGAAGTTGCTACTTATACACGCGGTTGAATGGGGCATCGGTAATTTTAGTGCTTTTCCTACGTTATTGATCTATTGATAACGTAGGAAATTCACAAAAATTACCGATGCCCCATTCAACTGCGTGTGTAAGTAGCAACTTCAAAAATTATTCTCATAATTATTGTTTAAGTAGGGGTTTGGACATTTTGCACACGGCTTTCAAATGGATCGAATAATCGGTTCAGCAATTTTCATTGAATTCTCTGCTTTTTTTTCCAGCTATGGACCCCGCCATAATACCCTTAANCGCGCGTGTAAGTAGCAACTTCAAAAATTATTCCCATAATTATTGTTTAAGTAGGGGTTTTGACATTTTGCACACGGCTTTCAAATGGATCGAATAATCGGTTCAGCAATTTTCATTGAATTCTCTGCTTTTTTTTCCAACTATGGACCCCGCCATAATACCCTTAAGGATATTCAGTTATCTTCCAGTTTAGTACACAGCATACTATAGATTCAACCATTTTCAATCAAGAAATTTGTCAATTGAATTGCGTGATAAAAATGTGAAAAAAATCATGAATATTCAGTGTCATTCAAATTACATTTTGTACAAAATTATTATTTTTTAAAATATTCGTTGTTTATAAATAAGTAATGGAAATTGTTTAAACTTTCGGAAACCTGATTTTTTTAGGTATGATATTGATTTCTGGTAAAATTTGTAACGAGATTTTCTCGTTACGGGTTGAAATCCCCTTAAAAAGATACGTGAACTCTAAAATTGAGACATGAGGCGACATCTAGAGGCGGCTGAAGAAAGCCGCGACTAGATGAACTGAGCGACAAACCGATGAAAGACCT
>NW_021680435.1:1483915-1484792 GCF_001412515.2 Diachasma alloeum | reverse complement strand
ACAACGAGCCCATAGAGACTGTAGAAGTCATCTATGACGAGCTCGAATTGCAGGAAACTGAAGCAGCACACGCCTTGCAAAGTCGTGATGCTCCTTCAGGGAGGGGTGGACGTGCTGGTTTCACCAGGCACGTGTTGGTGTGTCGCAATTGCGACCGTGTAGGCCACACGTTCAGGTTTTGCACCGCCGAACGAACCGTATTTTGTTACGGATGCGGTGCCAAAGGCGTGCACTTGCCAGAGTGCCCAAAATGCCGTCCAAAAAACGGGAAACCGGCAGCGTAAATGACGAAAATTCGTCTGTGCCGCCGGAAATCTCGGAGAATTTGGAAAGAAACCCAGTGGAAGAGACGGAAAATTCCTCAGAAACTGTAGGAAGGGAGATCTCAGGGCAGAATCATAGCTCAGAGGTCGGAAAAACTGCTGTACAAAGGGTAGAAATGCCCACGGCAGTGCCAGAGGAGTCTCGAGAAGAAAGGAGAGTGGAAAATCTCTCTCTGGAATCCGTGACGGACCCCATTGCATTGTCATCGCCGGAGATAAGCTCTGATCTGGAGTTTATCAATCAGGCGATGAAAGAAGGAAAGACATTTGCCTTTCACNGGGTGAAACCGCGACCCCTGGAGGTCAGGTGAAACCGCGACCCCTGGAGCTATTTTGGAATTCGCCCAGCATGTGCTGGCGGAAAAGGGGCCGACGTACAGGCTGTCCAACTGGGTGATTCCATAGGCTATGTCAAAGTAGACTAGGGACCAACGGCCAGGTGAGAGGACTGGTGCCCCCGGGATCCCGTCGGGTTGATTGGTGGGGATAGGGTAACGGAATGACCTATCGTCGCTGAGATATCCAGACTAGGGGGAGCTGTCTCTTATACACAT
>NW_021680435.1:1483321-1483796 GCF_001412515.2 Diachasma alloeum | reverse complement strand
TTGTTTCCGGCGTTATCCGGCTCGGCGAAACAAATGTCGTGCGCATGGGCCCGTGGGTCTGGAGTAGAGATCGTCCTCCTGTCGACCCGACTGTGCCGACATTCGAGTACCCGGAGACGGTGACGTGCGATGACTGAGGCGGTAACTGATGGCCGAGAGCGTGGGTGGTCGTGAAGTGGGTAACAGTGTTCCACTTTGGTCGGATCAGCCTCTCGACGTGCCAGGCTCTGAGGAGTCCCGGCTGATTCGCATCTAATTCTGAAAACACTCCCGAGTCGAAATACTCGGGAGGCGAAAGCCTACTGAGAGGGTGTAAAACCCTCCAGGACGAGAGTAAATTCACTTTACATGGGGGATTAGGCCGTGAGGCTTAATGTCCAGCCTGAAACAGTGGCTGGCGACGTTTGGCATACGATACTCCTGGTGGACCTCGCCCACTCTACCGTGTCACACTGATGCTAGCTGGGCAACCCTT
>NW_021680435.1:1481736-1482927 GCF_001412515.2 Diachasma alloeum | reverse complement strand
CTGACACTTCTGACCAAGAAGAATCAGCCGTGGTTATGGGGAGAAGAACAGCAAGACGCCTTCGAAGCGCTGAAAAAGCACTTAACGTCGGCTCCAACTCTTGCTTGTCCCGATTTTTCACTGCCGTTTACCCTGCAAACGGATGCCAGCAGTGTGGGACTTGGGGCTGTACTCACGCAAGTACAGGATGGACAAGAGCGAGTAATAGCTTACGCTAGTCGCTCATTAACGGGCCCTGAAACAAAATACACCGTGGCTGAGCATGAATGCTTAGCCGTTGTGTGGGCCATTATGAAGTTCTGCTGTTACTTGGAGGGCTACCCCTTCACAGTAATAACGGACCATAGCGCCTTAAGGTGGCTTCATAATATGAAAGACCCGGCTGGAAGGCTAGGGAGATGGAACCTCCGGTTGTTAGAGTATGATTACAAAATCATACACCGGAAGGGCGCGCTTCACCATGTGCCTGACGCCTTGTCACGCGCACCGGAAGGAGCGACGGAGTTGCTCTCGATGGCGGCAGATACGAAAGATAAATGGTATCTCCGGCGCTGTCGAGACGTAGAGAGAATCCCGGAAAAATATCCTACATGGAAAATTTCCGAAGGATTGTTCTACCACCTGAGGCCGAAGACATTTGCCTCAGTGGACAATCAAGACTTGGACGAGTGGAAATTAGTTCTCCCTCGTGAAATGAGACGTGCCGCTATACGCGAATGCCACGATTTGCCGCAGGCAGCACACCAAGGTGTTGATAAAACCTGCCAACGCTTGGCCAATCAATATTATTGGCCAGCGATGTTTGAGGACGTGATGACGTACGTAAGTGCGTGTCACGAATGTCAGCGCTGCAAAGTGCAACAGCACGCCCTGATAGGCCAGATGGGACCTCGCGCAATCGAGAAACCCTGGCCGAGAATATCGGCGGATATTATGGGTCCCTTTACGCGTAGTAAAGCAGGACAACATTATATCCTAGTTATCCAAGACTTCTTTACGAAGTGGATAGAAGTGCGACCNAGAGGGCACGAACCTATCCGAGAAAGGGTCAGAGTCGTGTCCGAACACATCAAACTGTCAATGTGGAAGGAAGTAGATGAGATGCTCCGAGATGGAGTCATCAAGCTATCCCAAAGTGACTGGAATAGTCCCGTAGTGATGGTCAAGAAAGCCAGCGGAAAATATCGGTTT